>NC_139236.1:46787564-47058914 GCF_977018435.1 Lepisma saccharinum
TAGTAATAATGATAATAGTAATAATTGCAGTTTATTCTTCCTTAGTGCTGAGCAGAACAATGACAAATACAGCACAGCACCAAATATTTCTGCAATTAGTTCACAACACATTTAATTTTAATTTAGAGTTTTAACGAGTCCACTACCATTCTTACAGTTTAGTGAGATGAGAGATTTTTGTCTAGTGCTATATTTAGAACTTTGTTTGTTTGAATGCGCTTCAAAATAAAGGAGGCGAATTAATGATTATTATTGATTTGATTTGTTTGATTTGATTTGTTGTTTTAAGTCCACTTTATGCACAGTAAGGCTAATCGGGACTGACCTACAGTTTAAAGTGGGATCCGAACCACTTGTGCCTCCACCGGGTATCGAACCCGGGACCCCTTGATTACAAGGCGAAGACGCTACCACTGCGCCATCGGGGAGGCCCATAATGATTATTATTGAAAGGTCCTTTAACCCGAACACAGATTCACTTTACGTAGATTAAGAAAAACAATTACAGACAAAGTAGGGCGCTTTTCCCGTACCTCTAAACATCTTGCATTTGTTAATATTATTTCATATAGCCTACAATTGTTTTCACATCGTTATGCAAATCTCTTTCAAGATCATTCTGTAATTTTAAAACTCCTGAACCACTTTTGATTTTTCTTAAATACTTTTATTTGTCAGCATGTAAAATACAAGTTGAGTGAACAATATATCATTAATAAAAATTACAAATTAGTCTAAGGGAATATCCTTGTGGCACTACTCAGAGATAGTTTGTCATATTTTAAGTAACATTAGAACCATTTTTAAAAATCTAGGCGATATTCTAAGTATATTCACATCGTATGATGACAATAACATACAGTATGTCATATGTGCAATTATGTAAATAATACGATATTGAGTATGCTTGCTACATCCAACCCACAATTTTTAGTGAATAACGATACTACATTCCCGACACATTATATTTCTTTTATAGTGTCCACTATTGAGGTATGTATTTTATTTTGTTGTTTCATGAAGAAGTGTCTAGTAAAAAAACATTTGTTAAAGAAATGTTTAGAACCATATTAAACATTACACCTGGATGTTTAAAATACACTATCTACCAAAAAGTAATTGGGCAGCTATGATGGTGATTAATTTAGTATCTAATTTGAATCATTCAGTATCATTTAGTGGGACCACTGGTGGTTGTTCGTGGCACAATGAACTCACAGGCGTACTGTACAATACTAGACATTGAAATGCTCCCAACCTTGTGGCGTTTTTACGGAATGGACCCCTGTTACTTCCAGGATGACAATGTTAGGTGGCATGTTTCGGAGGCTACTATGCAGTGGTATGCCGACAACAATGTTCACCGATTGGTCTGGCTTGCACAGAGTCCTCATCTCAATCCCATAGAACACCTTTGGGAAGCATTGGACTGGCGGGTGAGGTCTCGGGAGATGCGGCCAAATTCCATTGTCCAACTGAGTGAGATCTTGCAAGAGGAATGGCGACACATTCCAATGGACGTCCTCCACAAACTAGTCGAGAGCATGCCTGACAGAGTGGCTGCTGTTATAGCAGCAAGAGGTGTCTCCTCGAGGTTCTAACAGGCTTAGCACCACCAGACAACCATTTTGTACACGTGCCCAATTACTTTTTGGTAGATAGTGTACAATTATATTACAGCATGTTGGTTATCTTATTATCAAAGGATGTGCCTGATAATAAACTCAAACACTGAAGGTTAGTCATGTTGTGTATTTGGATTTTCGATTAATAGTAAAATCGACCTATCGACGCCAGAGGCGCCGACTTGTCAAAATTATTGGGGGGCTCTGATCACTGAAATCAATGAATGAATGACTCCCTCCCTCCCTTTTTTTTTTTTTTAAAAAAAAAATTACGTCTTCCTCTAGCAGTTTTTAAGCAGCTATTATATTCCTCATGCAAATGAAATGTAACATGAAAAACGTGTGTCTGCTCATTTGTTTTTTATATAACAATTAACATTTTTATTTAAAAGTAGACTATGTATTTACATTAAGAGGCCAACATAACAGTTTTATGCCGGCCTCGGTAGCCGAGCGTGTTGGGTGGTCGTCTCAACTCGCTTTGATCCGGAGGTCTAGGGTTCGAGTCCCGGCGAGGGCATTGGTGTGTTTTAATGTCCGCAACAGACTTGTAAAGAAAGGACATGTGACGGGTGCAAAGAACCTTAGTGTTGACGTACCCATAAAAATGCCGAATATTTACAATATTTAACAGTTTTATTAAATTATTTACATAAATGATAACACAAATCGCAGGAAAATAGTTTTACCTTTTTGTTCTTGCTACAATATTTTACTTTTTAAATTTAATTTTGCAATAAATAAACACATAGCACGCCGTACTTTAGCCATAATGCCTTTGATCATAGCCGTTCCCGCTTTCGCAATACCGACTTTTCATAAGCTTTCCTTGCGTACTTTACTGTAAGCCAGTGTTAAATAAACTCAAAGACTTTAGAATTATTTCCCCCTTATTCTTTGGACTAGAGGAAGAGATTTCGAGGATAACTAAATATCGTACATATCAATATTGCCTGAAAGTCGTGTTTACGACCTCAAATTGCTCAGAATTCACTAAACAATATACTGGTATAATTGACATATCACCCTGTTATTTTGAAACTCTTTTTACTAAAAATGTTAACAATACTCATAATTATATACTTAGTAGGCTATATAGTAATAAGTCGTGTGTTTTGCTGTCTCCGTTCATAGCTCCCCCAAAATTGATGGTTTAGCGGTCTCAGCCCCCCAAATTTGATGTTCTAGAACATTTCAAATGTGTATTTAAAGTTAAGTTCATGTTGTACAATTCAGAGTAAACTTTACAAGAGAAGCAAAATAATACATTAGATCCTCTTAAGCAAAATTATTTGAAGGGCTCTGCCCCCACTTCATTAACATGGGGGGGGGACTCGAGCCCCCCCCCAAGCCCCATGGAGTCGGCGACTATGATCGACGCCGATTAATCGAAGTATGTATATACCCATTCTTCTGCGCATACCTGTAACATATATTTGTTCCAGTAAATTTTGTTCTACATGGGATGATACGAAGACGACATAAAGACCGAGAGAACAGCATAAAAATTTAGACGAGAACGAGACATAGGCTATTGCCGAAGAGTGTTGTCTCGTTTGTGTCTTCAACAGATTTTCTCATAATCGAAATTAGTGTTGCCCACGGGACGAGACGGGACAGGCTTTTAAAAATTCGAGACGAGACGAGATTGACCATGTGTCATGAGACAAACGAATATTTTCGAGACGCGACAGCATTTCCACGAGACGAGACAGGCGAAAGTCTCGTCTCGTGGGCAACACTAATCGAAATTGATTTATATTCCGACTTTTTAAAAATACATATCAAATGAGATGTTTTCTTGATTACTTAAAGATAACTTACATGTGTTTGTTAATGTGCCAAAACGCATGTTTTTTATTTGTTTAGTAAGATAATTTTTTACTTATTTTTTATCAATAAATTCGAGACCCGAGACGATAACTGGACAATATCTAGAATTTCTATTCGAGACGGAAACAAGAACGAGACCGGAGTTTTAGGCATATATCGAAACTAACCGAAAACGAGATATCGTTTCTCATTCAAGAGACGAGACGAGACTGTACCAAATCTCGCCTCGTGTTGGTACATGAGCGAAGCTAGAAATTGATGTAGGAGAGGTCACGTTGTATAGAAAATTGATTTAGTAACAATAGTAACAATAATAAGATTAATAACAATTACAGTAAACCCTCGTTAACACGAATCCAAAGGGACCGAAAAATCAAGAGTTCGTGTTAAAAAAAATCGTGCTAACCGGGGATTTTCAGGTTTGTTTGCAGATCTATGCTTGTCTGTTTCCTCTTGGCCATGACTCTCGTCTCACTTCTTCCAAGTTGATATTACTGGTACTGGCTACGTTTTAAAGAATAGAAAAACACATCTGAACAGACAACTGAATTTTTTAGTTAAATGCGTATAAGCTCAAGGAATATAGAGATTAGGTAAAGCCATCCGAAGATTGCCGATCTTGCACGAACGCGTGACGTCACCGGAGAAGCAGTGAGCTCGGCTGAAGCAGACGGCCCCTAGCATTTATATGGGAGATTCAGAGAGCGAAAGTATATTATTACTTTTAGGAGGGGGAAAATAATAATTGTCATCCTCCAAGATGGTATTGAGGCATCCTTTTAATGATTAGTAACATAATTGAAAACGCGCTACTTTTAAAAGAGGGCAAAGTACATGTGAAAAAATGTATTTTGAAAATCCATATTCCTGAAACTTTCTGACCGATGTGCTACAAAGAAAGTTCTCCTTTAGAATTTCGTCATTTTAGAAATCGTAATATAATTTTAACAAAAACGTGGCATGCTAAAGAAGAATTAAAGAGTTTAAAAAATAATTGATTAATAGACTTAGTTTATTTTACTTTGCTATCTGTCACATATGGCTAATCGCAAAGATGAGGATGCGTGATGTTATGATGAAATTGAAGAAAGGAAAGTAGACCCATGCTCGGGAGGGGCTTCGAACTAGGGATGGCCAGATCCGGATCCTAGCGGATCCGAAATCCGGATCCTGTTGGTTCCGGATCCTAGGGATCCGGATCCTAAAATTTTTCGGATCCGGATCTGCGGATCCGGAATTTTCAGATCCGGATCCGGATCCGGTACTTTCAGATCCGGATCCAGAACTTTCGGATCCGGATCCAGAATTTTCGGATCCGGATCCGTTTTGCCATCCCAAAAGGGGTTCTTTGGAAATTAAGAATGTGCTTATAACATATTGTTACCTGCTAATATACATATATATATAATATACAGACACACATATATATATAGCGTATGTGCGCGCGTGCGCGATTTGTAATTAATTAATACACTTACAAGGGAGGTCTAAGTCTCCCCCTCCGATTTCCATGAAACTTGGCAGGTGTATAGAGCACCCCCCCTCAAATGTCAAGATGAGGAGAAATTGAAGTGGGGATCTGACTCCGAAACCACGTAAATATGGCATATGAAGAAACAGGGGGCATAGGGCCTCTCTATACACCTGTCAAAAATCATCGGAATCGGAGGGGGACACAGGGGTCAGATGATCCCCACGTCAATTTGTCCTCATCTTGACATTTGATGTGGGTTTTGCCCCCTAAAACAGTTTTTTAGCTGAAACAAAAAACAAAAACAAAAAAAACACGCATTTCTTCCTTTGGGCCCCTCTATGCACCTGCGAAGTTTCATGAAAATCGGAGGGGGACACAGGGGTCAGATCCTTACTTCAATTTGTCCACATCTTGATATTTAAGGGGATTTTGCCCCCTAAAACAGTTTTTAGCTGAAACAAAAAAACACGTATTTCTTCCTTTAGGCCCCTCTATACACCTGCCACGTTTCATGGAAATCGGAGTGGAACACAGGGGCCAGATCCCCACTTGAATTTGTCCTCATCTTGACATTTGAGGGGAGGTTGCCCCCTAGAACAGATTTTTAGCCGAAACAAAAAAACACGTATTTCTTCATTTGGGTCCGTTCATACACACACCTGCCAAGTTTCATGGAAATCGAACGAGGACACAGGGGTCAGATCCCCATATTTGAATTACTCCTCATCTTGACAATTGAGTGGGTTTTGCCCTGTAAAACCGTTTTTTAGCTGAAACAAAAAAACACGTATTTCTTCCTTTGGGCCTGGCTATACACCTGCCAAGTTTCGTGGAAATCGGAGGGGGACACAGGGGTCAGATCCTCACTTCAATTTGTCCTCATCTTCACATTTAAGGGGGGGTTGCCCCCTAAAGCAGTATTTTAGCCGAAACAAAAAAAACACGTATTTCTTCATTTGGGTCCGTTTATACACAGACCTGCCAAGTATTATGGAAATCGGAGGGGGACACAGGGGTCAGATCCTCACTTCAATTTGTCCTCATCTTGACATTTGAGGGGGGGGGGGTTTCTCCCTAAAACAGTTTTTTTAGCCGAAACAAAAAAAAACACGTATTTCTTCATTTGGGTCCGTTTATACACACACCTGCCAAGTATCATGGAAATCGGAGGGGGACAGAGGGGTCAGATCCTCACTTCAATTTGTCCTCATCTTCACATTTGAGGGGGGGTTGCCCCCTAAAGCAGTATTTTAGCCGAAACAAAAAAAACACGTATTTCTTCATTTGGGTCCGTTTATACACACACCTGCCAAGTATTATGGAAATCGGAGGGGGACACAGGGGTCAGATCCTCACTTCAATTTGTCCTCATCTTGACATTTGAGGGGGTTTTGTCCCCTAAAACCGTTTTTTAGCTGAAACAAAAAAACACAGAATTCTTCCTTTGGGCCCCACTACACGCCTGCCAAGTTTCATGGAAATCGGAGGGGGACACTTAGATAACCTCCCTTCTTAGTCTTACACATTGTAATTATATAACACTGCATATATTATAATGTTTTATTTTAATTTGTAGAACTGTAACTGTAGAACAATTGTATAATTTTTGTATAACATTTCTATCTTGTTATATGTGTTAAAGGTTTCATCCTGGAATGGAATGTCTCACATTTATGTGTGTGTTTCCATTTCCAATACATTCGAATGAATACATATTCGTTTCAATGGCATTTACAAAATCACCTCTGACATTTTGTTAAACAAGTAAGATTATTTTTATGCACGAGTGTGTTAGCCGATGCGTAGCAAAGTATTTTAGGAACAACACTTGAAAAAAATTATTGTAGGACTAACGAAAAATTTCTATGTAATCGAAGATCATAATACCTTTTTAAGGTGTGGTAATATTATAATGGGATTGAGATACGAAACTTTCGGATCCGGAACTTTCGGATCCGGATCCAGATCCGAAAATTTCAGACCCGGATCCGGATCCGCGGATCCGGAACTCTCGGATCCGGATCCAGATCCGAAACTTTCAGACCCGGATCCGGAACTGTCGGATCCGGATCCAAATCCGGAACTTTCGGATCCGGATCCAGATCCGAAACTTTCAGACCCGGATCCGGATCCGGATCCGAATGGATCCGGATTTTTTGGATCCGGATCCGTTTGGCCATCCCTACTTCGAACCTGGGGGCCCTTGGCATCGTAAAGCGTTGTGGTAACCACTTCGCCACGGAGGTCAGCATTACAAGGAAATAAACAGAAATTGGCATCTATGTTTTAATATGCGAGAAACATTTGCGAGGAGGTTATTGAAGTAACAAATAATTATTACAAGACGTTGTGATGAAAATTATTAATATATCTGAAATATCGAGAGTTGACCTTGCAGTCTCTAAATGTACTTTTAGGGTTACGCAAAACCTTTACTCAAAATTGATAGTGTAAATTTATAAGCTATTAAAATTTTAAAACTTATTTCTGTTCGAAAAGAGAAACTGCCAAGTCAAATTAATATTTCGTAGAAATACATATATTTGTCTTTCATGAGGCCAAGAGAGTATTTGGAGGAGACGCTGGCTTGGGAAGTCTATAGCCCCGGATCTCGATCTGCAAAGGGGCTTCCAGTGGGAAAACATTCCTATGAAATAGTCCAGAAGAAGGGGCGAAATGATTTTTTTAAAATGGCTCAAGAATACAAAGATATAAGTGGATATTTGACAAGCTTAGTCTAAAACTTACAACTGAAGTCGTACGTGTGGGGGGGGGGGGGAGGGTGGCTACGTGAGGTAACACAGTGGAATATGATTTACAATACTAAAATTAAAATAAATATGTGGGAACAATAGAAATCAAAATATGTTGTAGCTAGTGACGGCGCAATAGTAAAGATGGAGGGGTAAATCATATTTTCCCGGGGCAATCATTTTTATTATTCCGTTACATACGACACAAAAATGTATATTTTGGCTAAAAGAGCATTCATTCATTTATTTATTTTGTCGTTTTACTGGGGGCAGATAAGAGAGAGAGAGAAATTGTCGAATCAGAATTGGGGGGCGTTCCTGCCCCCCCCCCCGTAGTGTGGTCACTGCCTATGGCTATGCTGGAGAATAATGCACCAATTAATACGGTATTAAATAAAACAGATACTTTTAAAACTTTTAATCAAATTATTTGTGAACTATGATTTAAATTTAGAGAGAGCACATCTAATTTGGATGAGTTAACTTCTGAAGCCTGCCATTTCCGAGCCTTCTTCCGGTGTAACTACACTGCCCTTTGAGCCGTAGCTGCTGCGTTCAGGTGGCGGAACGAGCAGAATACTAATTAAAACAAATATGTGACAAATATATATATAAAAAAAACGTGTTGAAGCTATTGACGGCGTCAAAGAAAAGACAGAAGAGAAACGTGGAGAGTGCAGTGATATTTTACGGGAAGCAGCAGGCACGTATCCAGGGATTCCTTTCAGGGGAAGGCTGAACACCATTTTTTAAAGGGGTATCACAATTGTATGTTTAAGGCCAGTGGTGGCAATTGGGTTCCAAAAAGTAGGGGGGGGGGGTGGACAAGGAGACAAGCATTAAGAGGCCATAGTGTGGAGGCAAAAGAATGGGGAGCAACTATCTCCTAAATCGTCGCCACTGTTTAAGGCTGTCATTTTAATCAGAACGTGAAATCGGGACATTTTCTACCACTCAACTCCTCTGTTTCCATGCATTAACATTGTGTGCCGGAACCATCTCAGTATGTGTGTTTGTCCATTTCTTCTCATCAGGCATCAAAACATATATGTACCAGAAGTGTTTTTACGAAGGTGTTACAGATGCACGGAATGCACAATCCACTCGACAACGCGAGATTCAAACTGTGTGCAGGGAACTGGAATCAGACAGTTCACGAATATTTCTCTCTCATTCGAGCCTGAACACCACTAATGTGTCTTGTCATCCCATGTTTGCAGCTCTTATAAAAGCCGAAACCCACCAAATTGTTCATATTCATGCCTAAGCACTCGCAAGTGTTCAAAATTGTCTGTTGAGTGTGTGTCGAACCCAGTAGCCTTAAACAAAAGTATTTTTTTATGCCATGCAATTCTCGGACTGCATACACAAAATTTGGTCCTGGCACAACCAAATCATCACTCAAAACTTTGATTTTCAGTTGATCTGTGCAGCTTATTTCTTTTTTAATAAATCGCTCCAATGCCCAGCCCGATACTGCCGAAATATTCACTTTAGAGAGAGAGACCTTCGATCTCTTCGTCTTTCGACCCGAACTACTCGTAGCACTACTCGAAGTTCCGCTGTCGTCAATGTCTTTAGCTTTGGGACCGAACTGGAACTAGTAGTAGACTTCGTTACTTTACGGTACTTAGTCCATTTCATTTTCGAATCACTATATCTGATAAAACAACCAATGGACACTGACTGATCACTAATCGACTGTATGAATTGTCACACTTACCTCTGAAGTCTCCACCTATTCTGTTGTACAGATCAACCGGGAAATTGAAGCCGCGTATTAATATCCTCATTATATTCTAGAACGTTTCGCAGATATCACGATTCGTAAATATTGCCAGTAGTTCGACTCCTTCTCTTTTTCAAGAACGTTCCCTCTCGCGCTTTCCAGAGATTAAAAAATTACAATGAATCCGAATCGCCCTACCTGCGGCGCTACCTTTGTTGTGCAGCTTCCAAATGCTGACAAGTCTCTTCTACATAGTGTTCAAGTTTGCTACGACAACACCGAAAGCGTAAGAAAAGTTTACGTGCAATATTATCAACAACAGGGTTATAGAACATTATCCGTCTTGCCTTGATAAGTATTTCTCTCCTAAAATTATCGTCACATTATTCAAGAAGACAAAAACCTAATTTTATCTAGTGTAAAATGAAAACTTTCCTGGTGGGGGGAGTCCACGAGTTACGATCCCCACCTTGGATACGCGCTATAAACAATAACAGGGTCCGTAGAACATTCTCCGTCTTGCCTCGATAATTATTTATCTCCTTAAATTATTGTCACATTATTGAAGAAGACAAAAACCTAATTTTATCTCGTGTAAACTGAAAAATTTCCTGGGGGAGGGGGCTCGAGACACCTGATGCCCACCTTGGATACGCACTATTAACAATAACAGGGTTATAGAACATTCTCCGTCTTGTCTCGATAATTATTGCTCTGCTTACATTATCGTCACATTATTCAAGAAGTCAAAAACCTAATTTTATCAGTGTAAACTGAAAAATTTCCTTGGGGAGCGGAGGGGGGAGCCTCGAACCACCTGATCCCTACCTTGGATACGCGCTATTAACAATAACAGGCTTATAGAACATTCTCCGTCTTGCCTAGATAATTATCTCTCTCAAATTATCACCATATTATTCAAGAAGCCAAAAACCTAATTTTATCTAGCGTAAACTGAAAATTTTCTGAAGGGGGGCTTGAGCCCCCTGATTCCCACCTTGGATACGAGCTGTTACCAATAACAGGGTTATAGAATATTCTCCGTCTTGCCTCGATAATTATTTTTCTCCTTAAATTAACGTCACATTACTTTATTTGACACCACAAGAAACAAAAAATCTCATTTTATCTAGTATAAACCGAAAACTTTCGGGGGGGGGGGTTGAGCCCCCTAAACCCCTTCCCCTTGGATACGTGCCTGGGAAGCAGTCACGTTTATTACACCCTTACATTTACATACAATATTATAAAGTTCTGCTTTTAGATCTCGCACAATGCCTTTTTCACAAAAATGGGCAATCCCGCATTTTTTATATCATTCAAGCTGTGATATTTTAGATTTCTTCCGTTAGTTTTCTGATAATAGTTTTCACAGCTTTCCATAGAATTTAGGCATGATTTCAGTTGACAAGAACAAATAATCTTATTTCAAAACATACAGCAAAAAGAAATCCAACGCGCTTAAGTTAAAACTCCCTTACATTGGAAGCCTGGAGAGAACAAAACAGGGGTTCTTTCGTAACACGATTTCTTGAAAACCATTTTACACATTTGAATCAACTTTGTGACAAATTGATTAGAAAGGATGAATCTTAACAGTAAAAGTTGTAACTTTTCCCTTGCTACTATATTTTAGAAGATATTCGTTGTCAAATTTCTCAATATTTACATAAGGAACCAGCCTTTTCCATGCCGAGTGTTTCGATGGTGACGTCATGCATCCACGGACAACTGCGCATACGATCTGCGCCGCCGAACGAGCACCCCCTGGTATAAGCTCATTGTTGACGCGATGATCGCGATTGTCCAGCAATTGCGCCCAAGTTTTAATCTTGATGTTACTGTTACTGGCAATGTTTTAAAGAATAGAAAAATACATTTGAAGACATTGTTGATCTGAATCTGTTGGTTACAATACTGTATAAGTTGATTGTTGACAGGATGATAGAGATTGTTGAGCGATTTCTTACATGCCTAGCAGAGGAACGGCAGAGGAACAACAGAAGAAAATTATGAAAAACTTTGAAAGTTCGTGTTAAATGAGATCTAATAACGCAACGGACAAAAAAAAAAAGTTCGTAATTCGTGGTAACCGAAATTCGCTTTAACCGATAAACCTTTCTATTATCAATGTGGTTCCCCCTTTGGCCAGGCAACGATTGTTCATCGCCATTTTCACGTTCCATGCCGCAGTGGTCTTGTACTGGGGGTGTTAAGTGACTTATTGAGCCACCCTGTATATTAATTTAATAGCTAGAGTCCAGCACAGATATTTCTGCCGTGCGATGCGCGACACAACTCAAGAAGCAGTGTTGCTAATGGAGCAGATAGAAAAATTTCTGCAGTGCGCCGATGCACAGCTGTTACGTACAACAAGAAAATTAGAGAATTCAGGTCTATCTAACGTTGAGTTTTAAACGTCATGCATTATATCAGGACTAGGATTAATATGTACTAATAAGTGGCTTTGTATGTAGCTACATACATATGGACTAAAAATTTGCAAAATATGAACTAACACATACGTAAAATTACCAAAAATGCTGCAAAGAAGACTTCTTCATACGATTCCTTATTTGAGTGATTTCAAACAAAATAAAAAAAATATATTATTTTTCATTGCATTAATGCACTGGTGGCGTTCTAACTGTTCACTCCCAAAACCCGTATACACTGGTACGGAACTGCAACGGCAGATAATAGCATGCCAACGTGTTAAACCGCGACAATTGGACCACAACACTCCTCCTCAAGGAGTATTATTATTTCCCCTCTGTGATCGGCGACAGTCGGTTGCCTTTGTTGTACATTTACAAACGATGCCGGCTTCCACAACAATAACAAGTACATATACTGCCACTAGACGATAAGCTGCGCGGATTTTTCTTTTGCTATGAACCAGGGCCGGCGCTAGTCATTTTGCCTCCCTGGGTGGTGGCGACAGATGCCGCTCCATTTCGACCCCCCCCCCGTTGAAATTGAAAATCAATATATTCCTAAGTAAAACATCAAAATATAAAATAAATAATGAGACTTCTTATGCTATTTCAATACTATTAAGCGCAAAAGAAAATCTTGCTCGACCACAGTTTTCAATGGGCTTATTTTTTCTTCTCTTCAAATTTTGCCGCTCTGGGCGGTGGCACGGTTCACCCTCCCCTTCCGCCGGCCCTGCTATGAACTTAGTCACCCATCAAAGCATGACAATTTTAATACAGAAAACAATATGCATCGCATTAAGCAGTAAAAATGACAGCCTCCTCTATGCAATTTCTACAAGAACACGTGCCGGAGCCAAGAGTTGAAATGCTGTTGGAGCCACATAATTTATTTATTTTGAACAATTCCACAATTATGAAATATGAACAATTTGTGAATTAAACCTGTTGAAATATGTAAAATTAAGTATATTTTCCTTAAATATGTAAAAGTAAGTATTTATTAAAGTTAGAAATATGGAAAAATATTGACAATATAATGTACCTTAAATCACTACAAACATTACTATTCGCAAAGATATCACAAAATTTCAGCGATATTTCGTCAAACTAAAAGTATGTATTTACCTATAAATCCTAGCCCTGATTATAATCAGTAGATAACATTGAACACAGCTATGGGTTCGGTAAATTGTCTACAGTTCAGAAGCACCCGCACACATCGTCAAACCGGTCAAATACTTAGTATAAAATAAAAATATGGTGCTTCCAATCCAACAAAACTCACCGTCACTTTACCTGCCTTTCCCCTTCCGTGACAGAAATAGTGCTTCATTATTACAGTTGGCAACACTAGTTACTAGCTAGCCAATGAACATCCACTGCATAAAAGAAGCAACCAGTACGCCGTAATATATTGCCACATTACCGTCCCTGCCGAACGTTGTGAACCGCGAGCTGGAGCGCTATTCAATTGTTTTCAATGATGTTTGCGCGAGTGTGTCCAGGAATGGAATGACAATATGGCAACAATAGCGAAGGTTGGCTACCAGAGTAGAACACGTGATGCTAAGAGAGAGGGAGACGAAACGAAAATTGGTATCTACGCAACGGCAAAGACATGTGTGTTGTACTCTACATTCAATTAAGAGCAACCAATGGTAACTGGATCAAATAGTGATCGAGTGCGCTGAAACTGTAGCTTTGTGTGTGAGATAGGATCAATACCATTACTATAAGTCATATCCCGTTGATACGTGTTTCAGTGTTATTTCTGTGCATCTTGTGGGAATTTAAATTCGTGTCGTGAGGAAGCCGGCAATTGCCGGCCTCATTTAACTACCAACCATGATGGACGAACAGGAACGGTCTGCGGCTGCCGGACTTGTAGAATTGGCACAAGTCGGCCACACCAACCCCCACCTCGACACAGAAGATATATCCATGCTTGAATTAACAAAAGGCCCAGGTAAACGGACACATGAGGAAAGTGAGGAGCCTACAGTGCACGAAAAAATTTCGCGGCCCACACAGGATCCACGCAGTCCCTTAGTTTACTGGTACTCTTCAGATATCCCTGGACCCTATGTCGTGTTATTAGAGGGATTGAATCGAAATATTGGCAAACTTTCTGCCGGCAGTCTCGGCAATAGGCTGAGAAAGGCCGATATTCCCGTCTATTTGATAGAACAAAGTGGAAAAAACCGAGTGCGTGTGACATTTAATTCCGCAGAACATGCCAACGCTTTTGTCAAAAATGCCCCCTTCCTCGACCTTCTTGAAGTCCGGGCAAAAATTCCACAAAGTTTAGTTCAACGAGAAGGTTTAGTTTATGGCATAGAGTTGGATGTAACAGAACAGGATGTCCTTGACGGAATAGCTTCACCCTTTCCAGTTATCAGTGCGAAACGTCTTAAGAAAAAACTTTGGAATGACGATGGAACAGCTAGATTAGTTGATACCAAATTAGTTTGTCTCACCTTCCATGGAAAATTTCTTCCGGAAAAGGTGCTTATCAACAGTGAAGTCTTGGTAGTCAAACCCCGTGTCAGGGCAGTGTTGCAGTGTTCCGTTTGTATGAGATACTCGCACGGCAGGGCCCAATGCAGGTCAAAACCTATCTGCAGTAATTGCGGATCTGAAAGCCATGATACCCCTTGTAACAAGCCCCCCTTTTGTATTAACTGTAAGCAAGGTCATGGTGCCCTTGATCGCACCTGTGAAATTTGGCGCCAGGAATCACAAATCCAAAATAAAATGGCCATGGAAAATTTATCCTACCATGACGCAAGACAAAAAATCTTGGGAACATATTCGGCCCCTCCTTCCAGGGAAGCGATCCTAAACCCGATTTATAATAAACGGGACTTTCCACCCCTCAAACCTAGCAAACTCAATACGACTCCTAGTCAACTTGGGCCACTCAGTAGCGCTTGGGAAAATCCTTTCACAGCGTTGACAACAGAAGAACCTAGTCTTTTACACCCGGAAGCAGGCCCCAGTGTCACCCACACCTCGGTGGGTCTCGCCAACCACAACAAATTTTCCAGACCCCGCCATCGGCCACACAGAAGTTTGATAACAAATGTTCGGCGTCCTGGTGCTGAACACTTGGATTGTCGGCATGCCTCCAGTTCCAGTTCGGACACTGATAACGACATAACTGTGGTAGCACATCCCTCTCAATCGATAGGAAAGGATGAAATTTGTCCTTCCTTACCCGTAGGAAAACGGGCAATTCCCCCGGTATCTCCACGGCCGCGGAACCTTCAGCTTCCGCTAAAAAACGCTATGCCAGGAACAAGTCTCCAGTCTCAAGACGTCCATCGCAGTCGTTCTGACTATCAGACATTATCTAGCGACCACCAATCTCTATATCACTCTCTCCTGGACCTTATCCCGCACCTTTGGAATTCGGCTATTAAACTTCACGACTTCACAGAACAAGAACAATTAATTCGCAAAATTCAAGATCTTACGACACATTTACTTTCTATTATATCGGGCCGTTAGAATGTCCCGGTATAGACCGCCTTCATGTGTTCTTTTTGTTCTCTCTCTCTCTCTCTCTTTCCTCCCCCCATGTTATTTCCTGTCATTTTTCAATGGAACGTCCGCAGTTTTTCGGCCAGAAAATGTGAATTACAGCGACTTATGGCGGATTATAAACCCCACATTCTTAGCCTACAAGAGGTGAAAGGCACACGATATGAGAACTACAGATTACCACATTTTCTTTCCTACGGTCCTCCTTTCCCCCCAACACAACGAGGTGTTGCTATCTAGAGGTCTGCACGGGCCTAAATTGTAAGGCCCGAGTCCGGCCCGGCCCGAGGAAATGAAACCCGAACCCGACCCGAGTCCGATAATAAGTAAACATGAGCCCGGCCCGAGCCCGAAAACATAATTAAAATTACTTTCCAATTCAGCATTTGAAAAAGAAAATGGGCACTGTTGTACTTCGTGCTCCTATTCTCATTCTCGAAGTAAACCATAATTTCAATAATTAAAAATTATTTTTCGATGACAATATTCGCTAACAAAATAGCCACGAGGCCCGGGCCCGACCCGAGCCCGAGAAGTTCTGGTTATTTATGGCCCGAGTCCGGCCCGCGGGCCGGGCCGGGCCTAGGCCCGAGGGCCTGGCCCGAGCCCGTGCAGACCTCTATTGCTATCTACGTACATGAAAATATTCCACACTCTCTTCTTTCTCTCCCCCCTTCTCTCCCTTTGGTTCAATATTATAACGTAGAAATTGTTGCTGTCCGCATTCAATTCCATCATCACTTATTCACACTCATATCCCTTTATATTCCTCCCCACCACTTTTCACAGACCATCCCGTTATCCACCCTCAATGAACTTCTTACTTTCCTCCCAGGACCCTATTTAATAACCGGTGATTTTAACAGCCATCACCAGCTGTGGGGCAATGTCCTGACAGATCGATTAGGTTACACCATTGAAAACTGGATCATTGAGAATGATTTTATTATCATGAATGACGGTACCCCCACCCACTATCCACACAATGGTTCCCGCCCGACCAGTATCGATCTCACATTAGTATCCCCTAACCTTTTCTCTCATATCAATTGGATCAATGATTTTGACTTACGAGGGAGTGATCACACTCCGATCTTTCTTTGTTTACCGAATAATTTCTCGAATACAGGCGTGACTGACATTCCTGTCCGTCGATGGACACGTAACTCTATTAACTGGACCACCTTCCGATCTTATTTTCTTAAATTATATTATACGGATACTATACCCTCCCAACGGACTATGACATATACCAAATTCCTCCACATGATTACGTTAGCTCTTGATCGGAGCGGCACTCGCCAAATTTTTTTTACCATCGATCGATTTCCCAAGATTCATTGGTGGAACACTCAATGTGCCGCCATCAAAAACAGAAAAAAAGCACTCACAAAACTTTATGCCAAACACCCCACGCCCGAAACCTGGCTAGTACTACACAACATTCAGACTATCGCAAAAAATACATATACCAAAGCAAAACGACAGGCATGGAAACTCTTCTGTCAGTCCCTTGATGTGAATCTCCCAATCGGAGTCATTTGGCGCAAATTCAACTCTTTACGACACCCCCATGTTCCTCGTCCCCGACCGATTAATACTGCCTGGGAAGTTGAATTTATGGATCTCCTCACACCTCCTACAGTCACCTTACCTCCCCCCTTTATAGACCAGACAAACATTACATTCACAGCAGATTTCCCTGCTGTTACAATACCGGAACTTCAACATATTCTAGAGAACATTCCATCTACTGCCCCAGGATATGATGGTATCACTTATGACATCCTCAAACATTTACCAGAACAAGGACTTAATATTCTCACTGCGATTTTTAACTCTGTTTATCGTAGGGGTAAAATCCCGCGAGGTTGGACCCAACATGTTGTTATTCCGATATTAAAACCAAATAAACCAGCTATACATGCTACGTCTTACCGCCCTATTGTTCTCATACCAGTTATGGCTAAACTATTTGAAAGAACTTTACAACACCGAATATCTTGGAATTTAGAGAAACGCAATTTTTTTCCTCCCTCCCAAATGGGTTTTCGCACCGGGCTTGGCAGTCAAGATGCTATATGAACCCTTACAGTGGCACTTCAGAATAGCCAAATATTGCGACAATATTGCTTTAGTTTATTCATAGATGTTGCTCATGCCTACGATTCGGTTCAAATTCCAATATTATACCAAATTCTTGATACTCTTCATATTCATCCGGTGGTAGCACAATTAATATGGCATTTATATCAAGAACGCATACTGGTTTTTTGGTTTCCCCATAATGTAACGGGACCACGATTAATCCGGAGTGGTGTCCCACAAGGCTCCCCACTCAGTCCAATTCTTTTTAATATATATACACAATACTTACATCAAACACTAAATTCTAATCATCATATCCTTCAATATGCTGACGATTTTTGTTTCTATAATAGTACATCAGATGCCACTCGAGGCATCTTAGACTTACGCAACTTTATCATTCAATTACGAGATCAATTATCGCTACGCGGTTTATCATTTTCCCCGGAGAAATCTCAGATCATTATTTTCAATCAGTATATGCTTACTCGTTATCCTAACAATTTAACTCATTTACATCAAATTCCGGTGGTTCAAACCTGTAAATACTTAGGGATTCATTTTGACCGTAAATTAACTTGGCAACCACATCTTACATATTTGCTCACAAGAGGGAAAAAATTGTTAAACATTTTGAAAGGGCTTGCCACTACCAAATGGGGGGGCCACCCCTCCATTATGTTATTGTTTTATAAGAATTGTTTTCGTTCACTTTTTGATTATTCGGCTCCCGTATTGGGCGGGATGTCTGATCGCTGGCTACAAAAAATGGATATTTTACAACGTCAGGCACTCCGCCTTTGCCTCGGCTTAATGGCCTCTAGTCCTAATGTTAGCGTTTATGGAGAGAGTACTGAACCGCCTCTCTCCTTCAGATACCAATACTCTACCATGAAATACATATTGAAAACATGGGAACGACACCCTCACCCCTTCAATACCGTATTCGCTATTCAACGACAACTGAACGAAACTTTAACCCTCGATCGCTTTCGCCCTCGGCTTTTCTTTTTGTCTTGTTATAATATTGATCGAGACGCCTACCATCTCAGCTTCACATTTACATCTCCTTTGATTTACACTTTACCGATACTCACCGCCCCTCTCCCTAATATTAATTATACCGATTTCGGTCGACACGAATCCTACAAAGAATTATGGCCCGACTACACTTTTATTTACACAGACGGTTCCAAAGATGCCGACCGCGTTGGATGTGCCTTTTATGTCCCTCGATACAATGTTGTACGTCAATTTTCCTTATCGTCAGAAGCGTCTATTTACTCGGCAGAGTGCTATGCCATTTATCAGGCTTTGCTCCACGCTCGTGAAGCACACTACACGCAAACTTTAATTCTCACAGATGCCCTCAGCGTATTATTTACGATCGCTCGTTGTGGTAAGGCAGCTTATCGTTTGCAACTCTTTCCCACCTTAATTTTACAGGAGTACTTTCACCTCCACCACAACGACCAACGAGTACAGTTCACTTATGTCAAAGCGCATAGCAATCTTAATCCTTATCAAGACCTAGTGGATCTTTATGCCAAAACAGCTGTGGACGTTCCTTCCCCCTCTCCTATCCGACTTGCCTATACTGATCTTTTACCTCGGGTCAAAAAAAAAAAAATTCATTCCCAGTGGGAAAATTGGGTTCATGCCGCAGTGGCAAAAACCACTACTTATAAATGGTTCAACGATAAACTCCTTATTCGACCCTGGTTTCATCACCTAAAAATGCCTCGTGAAGTGATCACTTGTATCCTACGCCTTAGAACGGGACACGTGACCACAAACGATCATCTGGCAAGAATTCACCAAACTCCCTCTCCCAATTGTACCTGTGGAGAACATAAACAAACCCCCACCCATTTATTTTTTCAATGCCCGCTATGGAATACACAACGTCAGGCACTCTTTCACAGACTCCTTCGAAAAAAGGTTCCATTTCCTCTCTCCTTGCCCTCTTTACTTTCATCACCTTCCCCCTCTATTATGTGGATTCTCTATGGATTTGCTCGACAGTGTGAACTTCGCTTTTGATATCATGCCTCATCATTGCAGTGTTATAGTGACAGTGAAGTGAAGTGGAACAAAATATTGTGCTGTTTATATTAGTGCGCGAATTTCCAGCCCTCAATGTTTTCAGACCGTTGCCCAAGACTGCTACCATACAAGCGGTGAGGGGCATGAAGAAGAAGAAGAAGAAGAAGAAGACATTCAATTAATTATTACCATTGCCAACTCGCTGGTTGAGCCCCGGCCTGGATATGGGTAATCTTTGTGAGTATCCCTTCATCAATTTAATCTAATCATCACTCATACTCATAGTGGTAGAAAAGCGACGCTAAATAACAAAAGCATTACATCCTCAGGGAAATTCTTCTATACTTGATACAACAAAAGAAATAATATCTGGCATAAATGCTTTTCTATCTTTGTTTTCGGATTTCCAACCATAAATACACCGATATACGTAACAGTCGCTCTCTTATATTTCTTATAATTGATACCATCTTCTATCAAGAAAAATCTTTGAAAGTTATGAAACATTTTGTCCACGATGTACGTTGCACAAGGGAAAAAATAACAAGAAACTTCTTACGTCACGTGTCGGAACAATCATGATAAAATCCGACTTAGCTACCTTGTAGCCAGGAATGTTCTTTATTTAAGGCACAGCACGAAACAAATTGAAAACTTAGTTCCAAACTCTTGCCCTTCTCAGTGATCAGGGAGGAATATGCAGGTTGAGAAAGGAAGGAAGTTTAACGCAATTTTTATTTTTTTAAGAAAGATTAAAAAAATCAGGTTTGAAAATTAGAAAAACTATCTATTTATCGTGGTGAAATTAAGAAGTTCTGACCTTGTTTATATATTTATCTCTTAATGTTTCCTGTTATTCTGCCTTACTGAAATGTTACGTATCTAACATTTATTTTTCTCTTCGACTGTCATAAACGGTGTCCGATTTCAGGTTAGTGTTTCCTTCGCGACGTTCTTGTTTCGACATCCGCCCTGCTTTCTACATCGTCCAACCCTCTTTCCAGTCTTTCATAGAAAAGTCTATGAGCTTACTAACCACATACTTCTTACATTCCAGGCTGGCAATCTCGAGGAACACATTGTCGACAGGCTGCGTGATATTGTGGGCCATATCAGAATTATCAATATCGTGGATTATTTACTGCTGGGGTCAGGTGTCATTTTAGTGCTTTTAGGGGCCCTAATGTTCGTCCAGTCTAATGTGGCTTGTGAAGAGGAGGCAGACGAAACTTCATTTTCTAGTGCTAAGAGGAAGAAGCCAGACACACCAGTATTTGCGAAGAGGATATCTTTCGGCAGCCATGATGGCTCCACAACCACCTCAGAAGGCCAGACGAACTTGAATCTTCGTCAGCTAAATTATAAAGGAGATTAATTGTGCTGCAAGATACATTGTTAGTATTATTTTTGCAGAAACAGCAATAACACTAATTCTACTACTAAAGTAGACGGGGGTTATGGGGCGGGTACCACCGCTTAGAACGCACCTAGTAATGAACAATGAATGAGTAAATAAAAGAAACAACATCAAAGTTTTTTTTTTATAAAGTATCTGAAATAAAGTTACTCTGCTCAAAAGTAACTTCTCACAGTAACAGTTACTCATTTGGAAGACTAACTTCGATACTCTTACATTAGGAATGTTAAGTGTTAACGTAATTAAGACTCGTTTCCATTTTAGAAAAAAAACACTAAAGCTACTGACCAGGGCAGTCTTTATTTACGTAAAAAAAAAACACTACCCTATGCACGTGACGTTTCTACCCTATGTCAGGGTCTTCTCCAGATTAAGATACGAATTCAAAGATTTTTGAATTTGTTTCTTAGAGTGAAGAAGATCCTGATATAGGGTGGAAACGTCACGTGCATAGTGTATTTTTTTATGTACATAAAGACTGCCCTGGTCAGTAGTTTTAGTATTTTAAGAAATTTGTTGTAAGTTACTTTTACTCAGGTATTTTATTCTAAACAAGTTATATTTCGAGTAGCACGTTTCATAAATGAGTTGCAAGCACTGATGATCATCCAAAACAATAATAAATTTTCAATATATATTATAATTAATTTCATGTTTTAAAAAATGAAAGAATGGGGCTACATAAACCAAAGTAAATCTCTATAGTGGAAAAAGCTGTGCAATGCATGACTTTGCTCGCAACAAATGTAGCCTATATTCATGACAATTACCATTTATTTTAGCAAATACTATTTGTGTTCATTACTCTTGAAATTAGAGGTATGCTTAGTATGATTTCTGGTTATTGAATTCTCTCATGTCTTATCTGATCTAGAATTAATACATTGGTGTTCATGCAGTGGTGGTTCTGTCGTGTGTAATTAGGCACACTCAAAAAATTATAGATATATTTTTCTCCCAATTTGAATTAAACAATATTCAACCTGCTTCAAGCTGACGCCACGACTTGGTTAACGATTTATTTCAAAGTAACTAGATACAATCGAAGTTATTCTTAAACAGTAATAGTTAGATGTAAAGTGTTACTTTCAAATAACTACTGAATTTATATGTGTAATAAATGGAACTCTTTTTCCTCTAAAAAATATTCCCGTACTCCTTTCACTTACTGTAGTACTGTTGCCTACCCTGTCATTCATATCATCAGATTTAAAAGGCGTGAAAGAGAATCAAATAATTTACACTACAGCTAGGCAAAACTAAGACAAAATATTAATAAACAGGAAGATTTGACAACTCTCACATCACATGTACCCACATCTTTATCAACAATCTGCTATATTAAGCACAGGGGTTATGTCGTATCTTTGAATGTTATCAGGTGAGAAGTTCATAGCCACACTAATATAAAATACGAGTATATGTATTATTAGGGGGGTAGGTATCCCCTTGTTCCCTCGTCTCTGATGGCCGTGATTTTGGATATGAATCAGTGCAAACTGTTGTCGGGCTTGTAAGATTAAAATGGTCGTTTAAACTGAATTTTCTATGCTCGTTCAGCTGAATGTATTTATATATTAACGCTCAGGTTGCAATAAATGTTTTCAATACTGTAAACATTCATTGCTTTATTTCTTACTTACATAAACGAATCTAGATTTTTTTTCTGGGGAGCGTAGCATATGTTGTACGCATATACCGTATATACACACAGAGGTACATTTGTGTGTTGCAGGTTGATAGTGTTGGCATACTTACATCAATGATGAATGATAAACTTTCACAACATGGGCGGACATGAATTCGAACACATTTTCTTAAACTTTTACTTATTTTTAAGGCTACGAATCGTGCAATACGTTACGATTAGACTAGTTTTGAGAATATGTCTCACAAAATCTTATGGATTCCTTCATTAATGCAAGCGCATCAAAATTGATGTGTGAACAGTGGTAAATGCATAATTTGAATGAAAAGAGTTAAAATCAGTTACTTCACCCGTGGTTATTGTTGGCAGTGGTTATCAAATCGTAGAAAGGGGAGCATACATAACTCGTCGAAGAGTTTCGTAGAACTTGTTCGCTAGCATGTGCTGACACCTAGTGGCGAAATGGCGAAATAAGTACAATCAACGTGTGCTGCAGACGAACGAAACATCACGCGGAGACTAGAGGAACTACATGCATGTGGCCATAGACAGATTATAGTATCAAGTATAAAACTTTATTGAAATATAAATTATTATCATTGGCCAGTTCGTTCGAGAATATATAACCAATGAAGGAACAACATGTCATGTTCTGATTAATACTCAACAAGCATCCGTGGTGAAGTGGTCAGGGTTTCGTACTATGAGGCCAGAGATCAAAAGTTCGAAACCTCGTTAAGGCACGGATGCATCATTGTTTGTCCTGTCATCCATTTCATTAGTTCAGTATTGTTATTGTCAACGTAAAATAAACAAAACTGAAAGAAATAAAGCTTAGTAATTATCATTAGATAGTAAACATTGTTGTGGCCTTATAATCAAGGAATCCCGGGTTTGATACTCGGTGGAGGCACATGGTGGCTCGGATCGCACATTAAAAAGTAGATCCGATTAGCTTGTCTGTGCATAATGTGACCTTAAAACATCTTATTAACGCACAGTGGCGGCGGTTCGGTTCCAAAACTGGAGTAGCAAGATGCCAAAACCGGGGGGGGGGGGGGGGGGGGGACAGTTTACTTTCCCTTGATAATAAGGTGCGGGAGCAAAAGCAGCAAAAATTGGGGGGCAACTGTCCCCCTCGCCCCCCTAATCGCAGCCACTGCTAACGCAGTAAACGCAGCTCCGACTTGTATACTTTTCTATCTTTATCAAGAATATCATCGAAATCGTTTCTCATTCTTGACGTGCTATTGCTGTGTTTGTTAAAGGTGTGTTTGTTCCAGGATAATGCCGATTGGCTGTTGGGCGTTGAAACGTTTTTCTATTGTTGTGCTGGATTTTAATTTGGGTTTGGTGAATGTGCAAGGAGGTTTTCCTTGTGGGCTGAGGCCATGCAACTTTATCAACCAGTAACATGGTAATGACAAAACGACAACAGAATAGAAGTTTGGACTTCGTATTCTAAGATTACATAATTTCGATTGCTATTACGTTAGCTATTTAAAATTTTACCACAACCACAGTGTTCTTTTACATTTTATTTTTTAGATTACAATGGCATTAAAAATGAAAAACTACATGAAAGCAATAAAAAATAATAATGTAATAGTTCTCTTCATTATTTGAAAATTGTGTTGTAATACTGTATCAACGGATAGACATATTCATATTTAAATTTACAAAAAAAAAAATACTCAATATTTCAAGGCTAAGCTATAGGCTATGTCTGAGAGAAAAATGGAGCTAGCGAGCAAAAGAAAATACAGATTGAGGTAAAGTATTCTTCTTGAAAACTATACGTTAAATGAGTTGATATAAATATGTTGCGCTTACCATATACTATTCTGTATCTTACATATTTTATCTGTGCAAGTTTGTACTTTTCAATATGTTTTCAACTGTGTCCAATACTTATTATCACTATTACATTTGTTATTGTGGTGGCGAACTGTTTATTGCAAAAACTGAATCACAAGCTTCCTGTCCTTTTTGTATAAATTATAAAACAAGTCCTTTAGTTGAGCTAAACAGTATTAATCAAAAGATGAGGCCCACTGATCTCTGACATCGTTTACAACTACATTATCTGGAGAATGTTAAAGAATCGTATAGCTACTTCAGCTTATTTTGTTTCGACACTTGTCTTGGCTTTGGCGAGGGGGAATTTATATTATTATTATTATTATATTGTATTATTCTTCATTTTAGATTTCCTTGTATCTACTCTGTATCAACATTGTGTTACCTTACTGAAACTATTCCAGACCATGGTCATCTCGGCTAAGGGAAACAAACATTTATATAGAAGACACAGTCGAAAATTGCATAACCTGTTTTCAGAATACGGATGTTCTGGTGTGTTGTTTCTAGCAAATAATAGAAAATATATTATCTTATGTAAGCTCTGGAGATAAGCAGAGTACTTGACTACCTTTAAATTGACTTTGGTAGTCCATTGATAATGTTTTCATACTTTCTTGGTTCATCTAATTCCACTTCACACCGAAATTTTTCACACTTCTCATTTTTGCCGTCATCGACTTATTGAGATAATGGTTCCCTTCTTTTCTTCATAAATGGTTACTGACCTATTATTTTTCTATCGTTGTTGATCATCGTTTTAAGGAACTTCCACTTGAGATGCCCAGAGTGGAAATTTACCAACTCAAGTTTTCTTTTGTATCTTTTTTTAATCTTGTGATTTGGAAGCGATATGGCACATCACCATTCTGTTGTTTTATCTTCGTGTCATTTGGGGGTAAAGATAAGGTTTTAAATAAAACTCACTGTAGTCTTTATTGTAGATTTTTCATTCTTTTTAAAGAGATGTGTAAGGGGTTAGTGGACCCGATACTCCTTCTCATGTAACAAGGGCGTGCTCTGCCTCGCAATTAAACAGAAAATATTTCGTTTTTAAATTTGCATTATTTAACATTATGTGTCTATCTAAACAAAACTTAACGTAGCACAACAAGATAAAGATTATTTTATTGGGAGACACTTCAGACGAAGCTATGCTACCTAATGCCTTCGCCTTGTCAACACAGAGCAGAAAATAATAAAGATACACTGTGGCAAGGAGAGACGGAACGTGGTTCTAAAAGAAAGAACTAAAATTAAATTAAATCAAGAAGACTTAGGTGGGCAGGCCATTTGGCACGAATGGGAGAGGAAAGAAGAATTTACAGGATTCTTGTTGGGAAACCTGATGGTAAGAGTCTTGTAGGAAGGCCAAGACTAAGATGGAGGGATAACGTTGAGATGAACCTAATGGAAATCAGCAAGAATGCAAAAAATTGGATTGATCTTGCCCAGGATAGGGACAGATGGAAGGCTTGTGTTGCTGCAGCCATAAACCTTCGGGTTTAAGAAGGCTAGAGAGTTAGTTAGCAAAGAGTAGAGTTACTTATTTTCTCCACTTGCAGATAAACATGTTTTCCTTCCCCTTCTGAAGCCGGTTCTGCGACTACAAAAATTGATCATTCCATTGGCAATGTGATTTTCCTAAATGTATTTTCCTTTTGGCCTGTAATTTAAAATTTTTCGAGGCAAACGGGTATCTGGCATCCTCAGAACATGTTCATTTCACTTTAACTGATACTTCTGAATTTCTTCCACCACTGCTTCGACCTTCCATTTATTTCGGATCTTTTCACTTCTAATGTTTACTCCACTTAATGACCGAAAACATCTAATTCGTAAACAATTTATTCTAGTTTTATGATGTTGACGAGGAGTCTCCAACATTCGCTAAAATATAGAGGAGATGCCTTTTAAAATGATATCATGGTATCTAATTTGAATTTCTTTTCTAATTTGTTTTCAAAAATTTGTTTTCCAAATTACATTTACACTAATATATTTTATTAAATTTGCTGAACATCTTTTTGGTGTTCGAACTTTGAAATATGGCTTCCCAAGTATACAAACTCTGTTACACGTTCAATTATTTTATTGTCTATCAGTATTTTCAATCTAAGAAGTTTATTTTCCACCATTTATTGCCATTGGCATTATTAGTCAATGTGTAACTAGATATAATAGTAATAATAATAATAAACGTCACGTTAACAACTATGACACCATATTGTGTAGCTTACTACTACACTCTCTCCCAGAAGTATGTGGAGCAAGCAAACGAAAACATTAAAAAGGTCTCGACCAATGAATCGCATGAGTGGCAAAGATATTGCATGGAGAGGGCAACGCGGATGCAGCTACCAACCACTTGCAGGAGAACTCCGCCCACTCACTTTCTTCCCTTCTCTATCGTTATGTGCGGCGTTGATCCACAGACTCCTTGGAACGGAGTATAGTATCTTATGTCAATGTGATGAATTTTTTAAAGCAGCATGGTACTACAGTAAAACCTCGTTAATCCGGACTAATGGGGGAGATAAGTTGACCGGTTTAACGAAAGTCAGGATTAACTGAAATAACCTAAAAGAACAGTAGAAAGTGCATTAAAACTCAGTTTATAGCAACAAAACACATTTATTATTGTGTATTTAAAGGGCATAGGCCTAAACACACTATACAGTACAGTACAAAGTCTGCGGGAAACAGAATTTCACCAGTGGTTGAATGCCTTTTCTTTGGGAAGTTCTCTTGTTGACTTCTAGCCACATTTAAACCTTGCATTCTGCTTTTCTTTCTTTCTTTCTTTCCTTTCTTCTTTCCTGTCCGGATTAAGCAAAGTCCGGCTTATTGGGGTCCGGATTAACGAGGTTTTACTGTATTTGTTTTACGACAAAACCACTGTAAGGGTTGACGTTTTCACTAAGATGCCAGCTTCTCTTCCACGTAATGCAACACGGAAGCATCTCCCTTGCCGGGTAGCGAGGCTATGGCACCAGAACCCACAATCAATGTCGGCGTGGAAAATCTAAAAGTTGTTTCCTTAAATTGAATGCATTAATGGCGCGTTTTCGAAAGAAATCCAGGCGTGAGTAGATTTTATAGGCACCAATAAACAACGCCGACCTCCGTGACGAAGTGGTTACCATAGCACGTAAAACTAGATTTTAATATTAACATTTCTGTATTCATCACTTGTGTATCACTTTTTACAAACTGTTTTCTTCTTAAGTTCGTCAATTTTTTTTTTTTTAGACATGCATGTTCATGAATTCACATCGTAAAGTCATCATAACTCAACGTTGTTTTGTTCTCGTCACACAGTCTACCTGTTAATTTCCTAAAACAGGACGCAATCGTTATTTTCTTTCATTTGAATATTTGAACATGGATAAAGTTAGATAATGATTACACATTGCAGTTGAGTGTACCATAAATATATTTTTATAAACTGAATCATTAAAATTACATTAATGTAATGACCGTTCATATTTGCTTAACCGTAGTTAGATAGGAGTGGGCACTGGAATTTATTCAGTCACCTTTTAACAATGTAAGCAACACGTGGAGAGAAAAAGTTAGGATTCTTCAACTTGTAACTGCTTACTTTCAAAAACAAACTTCGGCATAGTTATTAACAAATATTGTTTTTTCCGAAGTGCCATGTTTTTTTTAGTCAACACCAAATTTTGACACCTGTCTCCAATCTAATCAAGAAATCAATGCCCTTCTCTGTCTCCAATCAGTGTTGACCTACCCTTTGAGCATACATTGCTTATCGGTCCGATATTATGATGGATAACATCACAGGCAACTTGATAATAATGTGAATTGAGATTCGTTATCTATAGCTCACGGGTGCTGCTGACTTCGAATCACAACATACATTTGATTAAAATAACTCACTCCATATCTGTGACTTAACCAGGCAGCTCTTTCGCAATGGCTCTGACTATGACAACAAAGGCAGCCATTGTTGGTGGCGTAGGAGTGTTGGTTGTTGCTCTTGGTGCAATTTTGGGATGGTACGGATTCCCCACTATCGTAGATGACATCGTGGCTGAGGTAATGCATTTTTTTCTTACACAATTTAGCTTCTTGTACTATAGATTCTATCGGTAGCACCAACCTCAAGTAAATTTTGTTGGGGCGAGAGTGATATAAACCATATTTCATGTACAGGGTAGTCACGAAAGGGTTTCAACAGTTCATAACTTCTGTATGTATTGTTTTTGTTTTGACTGTTTGTTCTTATGCACACTACATAGGAAGATTTCTTTACACTTATGTGTGAAAAGTAATTTCACGTAAATGTCGACAATTATTAACAGATTATTAATTCTTAAAATCACTTCGTGACTTATGGACCTCCCTGTATATAATGTATACATTTCTTGAGGAATTTTTAGGTGACTGAAGATGGCTGGTTCGCCAAAAGTCGCTGCCTATGGATTTTATGTTCTCACATATCAGTTCATCGTTTTGGTTAATCTTAGGAGATAGTTCTCCTGAAACAAAGGCGTATAAAAGTAGGTAAAATCGAATGCAAGGAACGAATTGAAGCAGGAATGTTTATTTTCCCTAACGGCTGCAAAAAAATAGAATAACATATCAAAACATAATCTTAAATTCACCCATGCAAAGTTACGGAAAACCCCGAGAAACTCCCAGAAAAAATGGAAAATCAATATGTCCAAATCGTACTACATTTAAAGAATGTTACAACATTCATTTTAATAAAAAAACACCAAAATTAAGGAGAAGAAATTTTGTTCATAGGAAACATCCACTTATAATACAATAAGGCCAAATGGAAGTCCGCGATTGCACGTGAAGTACAGCTCAATTTAACAACCAGTGGCGGTGATTGGGTTCCAAAACTGAGAAGGGGCAAGGTACCAAAACATAGAGGGGGGGGGACTTTTCTTTGGTACAAAAGGTTTAACATAGTGCGTGGGCAAAAGTGCGGGGGACGATGGTAATGAAAGCCGATAAGATGAATGAAGGAATAATAATAAACATATGAGGACAACACAGAACAAGCCTCACCTAGGATTATACTATCCGTGGGTCCAGACGTCAGGGCCTCGTCAGCCGGTAAGGATTGCAGCCCACGGTGTACTACGTTGAAAAGAGGTTGAAATTTGAGTAGCTTCAGCATGGTAAGGATTTTTCCAGTGAGGGGCAGGCAAGATATTTTTTCCCCAGCGGAGGGCAAACGAGGTTCCACAATAGCAGCCTCACAAAAAACTCACCTTCAGCTTGATGTTATCATGTTTCTGCAATGCCCTCATAATACGAGTAATTAACACTATCTGAGTTGGAGTTTTCTTAAGTCAGTTTTATACAGTGTACGAATTAACTGGTGGATGCAGGGAATTTCTCCCCCACAAAACTTTTTATCCCCGGCAAAAGAAAATGGAATTATCGGCATACAGTATACCATTTCTTAACGGTAACAAACACAACTAAAAAATTATTCGTGTCCATTAATTGTCAATTCATCAAAGATTCCCATACCGAAAAGTATGCAGCCTTGTGGATTAACGGAGAACCATTCTGCAACTGACAAACCTACCGAATATGTATTCAAGTGTTCACAAGAAACTTGTAGGTGCTTAAATGGACGTTAAGTTTGGATAAGTTTTCGGTGTTACTAGCTCGATAGTTCTTTTTGTGTACGAGTTTGGGTTTTCTTAGAATGTAAATAGGCTACACTGTTTCTAAATTACGTCATAAATGTATTAGGTAAGATTTAATAACCTAGGTTAGAACCAATGTTCAAGGTACTTAGAACCGTAGGGCTATAGTTTAGTTTACTGACGGGTAACATGTATACACATTTTCACACCCAAGAAGAAAAACACTTCCCAAAATGAAATCTCAAATACGCCACTGAGTGGGCCACTGAGCAGTGGGGCGGGGAGCAATTACCCACCCGAGATATCTGGGGAAAAGTTCATGTATTTCGAATGGTGAATTTAAAGCGATATTTTATTACTAAGAATATTGCTTTCTACGATTTACAGGCTGTCAGTTACAGCAATTAACTGCGATGTCCAACAAATAACGTGGGAACGTTTACGCAACAAACATTAGAATGATGTTTGACTTCCGTAACTAGGGTTGTGCACGACAGAAACATTTTTATCGGGATGGGATTGGGAAGGAAATATTGATAATTTTGACGTTCGGCACTGAAAAAAAATAATCAATTTCCCGATCAGGTCGGATAATTTTCGAAGAATTGCTGTGAAAATGAAAACTTTTAATTTCAAAACATTTCAGACACGTATAGACTAGTGCGGAAAATATCAAGAATTAACCTCGTTTAAATAAGATTCTTTGGAATTTCTCGGCTGTTCCGGATTACGAAAAGTCTAGATATGACCTTGATAATTAACAATCCGGCATTTTGAATTATTACATTTGTTACAGTACCCTACGCCAGTAGCGACTTCTGCCTATTCGCACATTCGCACGTGCACACCCAAATAAATCTGTAATGCAATTAATTTTTATTATAGGCCTACTTATTCACTTAATACTATCTCCTTCGCAACAAACGTTCCCATGCCCAATCGGCGACCATATCTTCGTGTTACGACCGACTGCAAACTGAGGTTCGTTCGTTTCGCACAAGTGGCAGTGTGCGCTCAGATGCCGCTGTTTGCAGGACGCAAGGAAAGAGAATGATTGGCGCCTGCAGCTTGCAGTATTATGGGCTTGACGAGCACCACCAGTGCTGTGTTCACGCAGTGTTGCAATCCCATTCCATTCGAGATCGTGTGGCGGAGTGGACGCAGCCCACACATCATCGCAAATCGAAGGATTTGTTTTTGGAAAAGGGACATTTCTATGGTATCTTCGCCTACACTGTTGTTCCGAGCATGCCAGGCGCAAGAGAGAAGGGGAGGATGGAGGGGGACAACTGAGATCGAAACGCGTGTTTTAAACAATGTGTTGCATTGCCTTTTCTTAGTGCAGCAGCTTGGTCATAATAAACTGTCCTTATGGCGCTGTAGTCGATCAACGCGGGCGGGGGGATCGTTGATTATACAATATTCATGCATAAAATCAGTACAGATTGTAGCTGAGAGAGCTAAACATTAAATTAAAAAGAAATTAAAAACAAGTACAATTTTAGTCCAAGACAATTTCACTTCACACTGAGAATGAAGTATCAATATTAGCACTCTGGACAAACGAAAACACATTTATAATTTTTCGTTAATCCTACACATTCTTCGTGAACGTAACGATGACATAAACTGCAGCATCTCATATCTAGGACACGATCTTCTTTGCAAAGGAAACAATACCAGCTGTCTGTAGATTTGCCTGCTCCAGGATTCTTTTTTGGATGAGGACGGGTTGTGTTTTTAGGTCTTACAGTTTTGGGGGTTGATGTGGCTGTTGGGTAACCAAGTGCGTTGAACAGGAAGGACCGGGATATGATGGACTCGAGAACAAACTTTTCTGAATTTGGACAGCGCGGCTGTTAATTGATGGACAGTTCCTCTTCGGGAGTCTATTTTTGGGAGTCGATCTTACATGTTGTACACCCCGTCATTGTCATCACTAGAGACCGGATGTTAGGCAAAATGCCTATTCTTTCCTGTTAGAGATATGATTAAAACGAATGTTGCGAAGGCCAGGGGAAAGGGATTACCTTCATTTAAAGGCAATTTAATTTTGCCTATTTTGCCTATTTCATACGATATTGCCTATGTTATTTCATAAATGCCAGATATCGCCTATTTTAGGCATTTTCTTTAAAATTGGGACATGACTGAACTCTGTGCATACAATTTCCTGTTCCCAGGATTATTTTCCGATGCTTCCAAGAAATTTAAAAATAACAGTTAGCGAGTTATTGCAGCTAATAAGGACTTGGACAAATTAAGGGTAATTCAAGAAGTTCTGAAAGGTGAAAATATACAAACTGAGTTAGATCCACATGTTCTCCCGTGCTTTAAGTATGCTCCGGTAACATCTGTGGAGGTTGAAAGATCTCTTTCAATTCTAAAAAATGTGTTGTCCGATCGCAGACATAACTTGTCGGTTGATCACCTGAAGAAATACCTTGTTGTGATGTGCAACCACAATTAGTGCTTCTTATTCAGAGACTGCCAAACCGTACAGTACAAACTTGAAATGCATTTAAACAGTTTCTTAGTTCGAAATGATGTGTGGAATATATAGTGTAAATTTTTTAACTGAAATAACCGTGTGTGCAGTGATAGAGTGTATATTTAAATAATTTGGGTACTGGTTGGAAGTAGCCAAGAATTTATTTTGTCAGACTACTGTCTGTAGCCATTATACAATGGAAAATTTTGGCCTGACGTGACTCCTGTTCGCAGTGATTTATTAAGTACAATATTGGACTGCTGTCTCTAATGATGAGATCCTGGTTTATTTTAAGCAACTATAAAGAATGTACAGTTATGTTTCAACATTATTTAAACACCTATTTCGTTTTGTATGTCTATCTTCATTATATTTTGAGTTAAATTTCATTGCCTTTTTTATTGCCTATTTGTATTTTAATGCCTATTTTACTGCCTGTTTTGAAAATTATAAGTGCTTATTTGCCTGCCTATTTTATATGTTTTTAGTGCCTAAACATCCGGTCTCTAGTCATCACCATGCCTAAATAATCGTACTGTTTCACCCTATCGACAATTGTCTCTCCGTATTTCCATTGTTCATCCTTACCAAATGCATACCCATTCTTAAATACCATTATTTTGGTCTTCATATTTACTCGCATGGCCCATTTCCCACAATATCCGTGTAACGTGTCTAGACCGTTCTGTAGACCTGCTGTTGTGTTCGAAATCAGTACCAGGTCGTCTGCGTATAACAAAAGTGGTACCTTTCGGATATCGTTGGTGGATCCGTGTCCCTCTGCGTTATTTCCTCCACGATATCGTTGATGAAGAGGATAAACAGCAGAGGGGAGAGGACGCACCCCTGCTTTACCCACAGTATTGATTCATTTGCCCCTGTAAGGCCCTCATTCCCGCACTTTACGCAAAATTTAACTTTTTCATATGACGCTTGGAGAGATCTGATCATTCTGGCGGATACCCCAACGTCCCACAATTTTGCCCACAACATTTGCCTGTTGACCGTGTCAAAAGCCTTTTCGAAATCCACGTAGCAGCAATATAGTTTCCCCCTTTTGACCCCTAGTTTTTCCTGTATCAATGTCTGCAATAAAAGTACATTGTCTAAAGTCTGAACATTTTTCCGAAATCCAGCTTGCAGAGGGGAAAGAACATCAAAAATTTCGCACCATTTTTGTAAGCGTCTATATAATAGCTGGCAGTACACTTTGCTCAGTACCGACAGTAATGAGAACCCCCAGTAATTGTTGGGATTGCTTTTTTCCCCTTTACCCTTGTAGATTGGGCAAATGATGGTATCCGACCATATTTCCGGAAACAGCCCCTTCCGGTAGAGCCCATTCTTAATTTCCCTGCTCATTTTCGCCATCTGTGAGTATTTATAATCTCAGCGGTTAAACCATCCCTGCCTGCCGCCCTCCCGTTTCTTAGCGTGTTGATTGCTAGAGAGTATTCATTGTCTGTAATATCATCATCTAGAATTGGTACGAAGGTGCCCAAGTAATTTCCATCGTTCCCAGGTGTATTTATTTCTCCCTCCCTTGTTCCCATTATTCCCTTAAAGTGTCGTTCCCACGTTTCGGGAGTAATCTCCGCCTCCGTGTAATTCTCCATAGCTGTGCTGCGTTTCGCTGTTGCACGGCCTCCTCTATCGCCTTAACCCTTCCCTCCTCCCATTTCCCCCTTTCCCTCTCCAGTACCATAGCGTATAGTTTCCGATGTGTCACATACGTTACTCTATTTGCCTCGTTGCTGAGTATTTTGAATTTTTTCAGAGCCTGTGTCATTGCTTTTTTCTGAATTTTGCATGCATCATTATACCATCCTCCCTTTTGAGTTTTCCCTCCCCCCGCCCATCCTGTATCATGTGCCTGGCTGCCCTCTCCATGCAATGGTAGTATAATTTTAATGCTTGAAGTACGTCCCCCTCGTTTAGTAAATTCAGCATTTGGTTCGTCATTAGCTCTGAAATATTGTCGATTAAAGGACACGTCGTTTCACCCTTCGCTTCTTTTCAAGAACAGATCCTGTTTTCCTAAATTTGTTGACAAGCTCTCGAACACCGTCTCTGTGTGGAACAGGAACACTGGGAAATCTGCTGCAAAACGCCTTCTTCCAACTTTCCTATGACGTAATAGTCGTACATAACAATTCCTTTACACGTAGGGTGGCATTATTAGACTGCAGAAAAGCACCAGTAATACCTAAACTAAAACAAAATAATCTAAAACACTTTACAAACACCAGCTGTATGGATACTGAAGCGCTGACGCGTCCAGGGAGAACAAGGCTATGCCAAGGTCAGCGTAAAGCTGGGGGTCTAAATGCTGGCAAACGCGATCTCATTGCCTGACGCCTTATACGCTGCTCCGCGGGCGACTTGACCGTGAAAAGCACTGTATAACATGGTCATGATCATGGTTTTTAATGCTGGAAGGTGAAAAGTAAAGGTTTTAGGGTAGAAAGTGGGGACAGGATGGTAAGTAGGGGAGGCGCCAAAAATCCACCTCACCCGGGTTAACATTTTATCTTAAACAGTCCCTTCCTGTAGGATTAAGCGTGAAATATAAATAGTTTTGTTTGTAAGCAGTGCTTAAAATTCTCAATCTTCCTCCCTCCTTTCATTTTTCTATTTCTTTTTCTGCATTTCCCTTTTTGCTTTTTTCTGTACTCTCCCCTCTTGGTCCCTCTGCATCTATCTTCCTCTGTTTGCCTCTAATTTTCATCCCTTATATACGCTTTTCCCCTTCTTTCCATTTTCTTTTCACTACGTCCCTTTCTCTCCCAGCGTCTTTCCTCTTCCCGATAGCGTAGTGGTTACGTCGTCGCTTGTAATCAAGGGGTCCCGTATTCGATTTCCGGTGAAGGCACATAGTGGTTCGGATCCCATTTTAAACTGTAGGTCCAGTCCCGATTAGCCTATCTGTGCATAATGAGGACTTATAACTAACTTCAAACAACCTTTCAATAACTTTACGTTTTGAAAATGTTGTTGACTAATTTTGTAACATAAAATTTTCTGTGCAAATATAACGTAGTTATGCACATGGCATCTCTATTATTAACAATATAACTTAGAGAAACATAAAATTGACTTGATTAAGTTACTTGGCTTATTCCACTTCGATTCTCTGTCACTTTTAAATAGCTAATACAGTGGGCGAGAATGAGTGATGATGATATCAAATTGATGTAGGTACACTCACATAGAACCTGGGACCTCTGGCGCTTTAGCGACTCTGCCAAGGTCGTCTGCAACAGTTGTCTTAATTTCTTTCTTATTGTTCAAGACCCAAATGTTCAAGGGCTACCGTACAGCAAGTTAAGAAAACAAGGTGACATGACAGAATTTGCCGACGTCAGTGTTTATCAACGAAATTGTTACATGATTGACCTTCAATAACAACTAAAATCTATGACATTCGAAACAAAAGACAGTCGATATTTAGCATAAAATGAAGAATGGAGTACTTAGAGGATCACTCGCTACAATGCGCCTCTGAGTGTCAGCAGATAAGATTTATCAATCAGATTGGTTCAACATTTTCACCTTGGTAACTACCACTCAACATAGCTCGTAGCGTTTCGTATGCAGCTGGAAAGAAAAAGTGATTTGCGCAGACAAAAAGCAATCAGGGGCGTTAAATAAAAAATCTAGAACACATTTCCTTCCCTCTGAAGATTGATACTGCTCACAGAAAATAGGTGACTTTTTTTTCTTGGGTGGAGAAATGGAATGAAATAAGTATACAAGAATTCAGAATGATTTATGTCATGCTAATCCATATTTGCAAAAATATTTTTTCCCTGATTGATCCTTCGGCTATACAGGATTGTATTGCAAGATTTTACACAGATCAATAAAAAATATTTTCTTTGCCACACATTAAAACGGAAAAAAATGACTGTACAGCAACTACGCTCCATTCGATAATAAAAATTTCAATACTGTCAGGGATCAGATCCAGTGGCGTGACCAAGGGGGGTTGGTGGGGGTTATAACCCCCCCCCCCTTTGGCCCAGTATTCCCAAAAAAAAGAACATCAAATGCAGGTAAAAATGGCAAAATGAGTGCTGACTACTAAAAAATGTATACATAACCCCCTCCTTTCGATAATCCTGGGCATGCCACTGATCAGATCACATACCTTAAGGCACTGATTAGAAATAGGTTAGTCTGTACAGAAAAAATATAATAATTAATAAGAGAATTCTCGGAAGTTTTCTCAAAAATCAAATAAATAAGAAGTACTAGGTTGAATGCTACAAAAAGGTTCAGCCTTTAACACAAATTTACCGTCATGATAATGACCACTAAGTTGAAGTGAAATTTCATACCTTATTGTAGCAAGTGCAGCAGCACCTACTATACATACTATATGCTTGAAAGAAAAGTATGAAAACATATTTTCGAAAATTAATAGTTGTTCCTTGAAGACTTCTTTCAGCATTTAAAGCAATTGAAAGAATGAAAACCGGTAATATTGAAAATTAATATTTCTACTTTAAAAATACACAGAAAATATTAACAAAAATAATATCTACATATATATAAAATAATATCTACAGTATCTCTTACATAAAACAGCTTATTTAAAAACCAAATACTCATCATTTACTAAATAGCTGAACATGAATGAAGAAATGTTGATTTATTTCCCTCCACGATGAACTTTCTGCCAGCTGATACGAGACTTAAACAGAGAAGTGCCATATTTATTACACTTCCCACGTCCAAATCCCATACCGGACTTTGCATTTGTATCTCTTCTATCTTGATGTGTGCATAAAACACGCGCACAGGTGGATAATTCCTAGAAATTAAATAAATGCTCTACAGTGCTGTACAGTGGGATTAATTTTCTTGTGTTTTCATGTTCAAATACTATTTAAAAAATATGTACTGGGAACTGCCCAATGGGTAACATAGTTTCCCAGGTGACACTAACATTTCAGTAGCCAACATGCTAGAGTGTTCACCACATAAATGAGAGTACACTTTGCAAAAATAAAGTCGACCGAAGCTATGGTAAACAAAAATAATGTACTTAATGTACTCACTTTAAGAAATGCATGATTTCATTATCAACTTTGGCTGCTTTATCCTAAGGACATACGAGCACCATTACAAAAATGAAAAATTCATATTGGACCTTGCTACTCCATACCTCCTTTCTGTAGTTATTACGCACAGTTTTATAACATGAGCAACTAGTATTTAATGAAGTACAGCATAAACAGTGTGCAGCAGAGACTACTTACTTTCATACATCTCACTGGACTTGATTAATCTGTTATATCAGTAACTACTGTACTGTGTGTATCATGATACATGAATGTTACTGAACACAAAAATGTTAATCTTAAAATAGATAAATTGTGGAAATGATCACACTCTGAAGTGTTGTTTTTTTTCCACAGAAAGGTTTCTCCGAACTGCAAAGTTATCCCCACAGTTGTTTGCAGTACTGAAAGCACCTTTTCATTCTCTTGTATAGCTTCTAAAAAAAACTTCATACAATGGGAACCATGATTTTCAGTAATTATTCTCAAAAAAAAAAAAAAAAAAAATGTGCAACTACATTCATGAGGTGTTGGGACGAGCAGAACAAGTTATTTTCAGTAGTTTTTTTTTATTATTATGGTAACAGTTTCATACATTGGAGACACATTTCTTCACTTTTACAGAAGAAACTACTTACGGAAATGAGTTTTTCTAAGGTTTCCAACGTTAGTCAAGGTATTTTCTTTCATCCTGGTATCTATTTGACCGGGAAATCATGTCAGTGTTTCCAACCCCCCTTTTTTTAAACTATGCTTGCCTAACCTAACCTTATCGGAATGGTTCGTGGGGCTATCCGTCAGCAATGTACAATTTGCACACGTGACGAACACGATAGTAGGTATTATTCGGTGAAGAAGGTTGGAAAACAAAAGAAGCAATATCATTCACCAAGTAAGCGATATCAAACCGTTACGTGCATTCGATAACACTTAGATAAATGCGTAGAAAAAGTGTTTGTTTTTGTGTAAAAAGCACAATGGCACCTTGAACTATGTTCCGCAATACACAATTGGTAGGTACGAACCATGCAAAACACAAAATATCTGATTTTAATGTGTCTCCGATCTATGAAACTGGTACCTTTATCATTAAGTACAGATGCTATTATATTTCACACATTGTCAATTTTTGCAAATTAAAAATGCTGATTATTGATTATTATTACCACTTTTTAGAGAGAGCAGTGATATCACATGGTATAGATGATTATTTTTTGAGACATAGAACCTAACAAGCAATGCAAAACAAAATCTTACAAGAGAACGTGAATGTTTTATAAAATAATTCCCACATTGTGAGGAATCATGAATTTAGGTGAAAATAGCACAAAAACGAGGTTGACCACTTGGTGAAAATAGTAACTGAAAATATGCTGCTTTCAATACAAAGCTGCACTTACCTCAAATGATCCTTAAGGATTAGCTACATACAAATAAAAAAGGCTGCGACTATTTTCACCAGGTGGTGAGAATAGCATGTAGGGTTATTTTCACTAGCAAAATAATTACCGGAATCATAACATAAGTAGGTTAGGATCATTATGTTTAATTATCTGATTATTTCCGCGCGTGTGTATAATTATAAAAGTAAGAGAATCAAACCTGGTCCACCTAAACCACTCAAGCAAGCAAGCAAGCAAATACGAGAGGAATTTAAAAAATAAGTTATTGCAGAAGCATAACATCACAGATTAAGTTATACACATGGAACTTGGCCCTTACAGAACAGTATATAATATTATTACCATTTCATTAAAATTCCTGAGTTTTTATTTTACACAACAAATGATACACAATTACAATCAGAAAGTTCGATTTCGATACTGAATGCAAGCCTGTAGTGATGTATGAAATGAACGGAATTTGGTTCGCGTTTGGCGATACTTCTTTATCACTTATGAAAAAAAAGCTTTGATACGTATTACGCAGCGATTTCATACGATGTTAAATTACGATTTCATTAACTACATTAGGCAACACTTACCGCATTCCCAAAATAATATCCTAATGACAAGAATCAGACGACACAATTTCAAAATTTAAGCAGACTGGTCGGCCGGATGAAGCTACTCATCCAAATTAAAAACTAAATAGTGTGTAGATGAAAGAGTTGTAGAATACGTACATTGCTGGTGCTATTTGTAAATATTACACGTATTCTACTCACATTCTCGCAATAAAATTTAGTGCAAGAAAAGGTTCGTGAATATGGACACGAATTTGACTTCAGCCGGTTCGCGAGGAACAGTAGAAACACAGAATACTAACTACGGTCAACCAATCTCCCATAAGACTGAAACAGCCCTGCTCAAGCGTGTCTGCTTCATGTCCCACACGCTATGCAACGAACTTCAGTCCTTTGTTTTCTTTGCATTCAAAGAGGAAAAGTACTAAAAATGGTCGCCTCTGATCATTTTAAGAGGAGGGGTTGAACTTACAACTTCGGGGTTTTCAGACTTCTTTAGTGTTTTCGTTTATTTTTTATTTTCTCAACATTTCTTGGGGGTTGTAGCCCCTTCAGGCCCCTCTGCGTACGCCAGTGATTAATGGATTAAGTATGGATAAAAGTAAGTTTTCTAAAAATATTAAAAGGAAAATTGGTTTCTAAAAACACAGGATAGTATTTCAAAACAAATAAGCAATAAGATAGCAATATTCAGTACAACCTTGATTTAAAGTTCCCGGATTTTTTGTTTTCCTGCTTTATAATTCAATCTTTATGGTCGTAAAAGAGAGAAATGCTCTAAAAATGTCCAGAGGTTTACATTTTAAGTCTTTTCACCCTGATCTCCTGAAAAACGAAAATCGAACTCCCGCTGTATTAGTCGTGGTATAACTTGGAACAAAAGCAATCATTGATTTACAAGCTAAATAGTGATGACAAACATCTTATGAAGTGTTTGTAGACAGAGATCATTTATAAGTTTTATACACAAAACTAAATTGGCTCAAATTAATTGATCGGCGAAGGGTACAGAACCTCACCCTTCTCCATAGGGCAATCAGTTAAAAAGAACCGGCTTATCTCTTGAGCAGATTTTCAATGCTTTCCGAATCACACAGCCTTGACATCAGATCGCGCAGGAGAACTCAACTACTCATCCCCAGAAATCTTTCACTGTTTCCACTTCTCGTCTTTGGAACTCACTGCCCCTCGAAATCCGGAACGCATGTTCAGCATTTATATCTATAAGACACAATTGAAACATTTTTTATTGGGCACAAATAGTTAGCACAATAATGCAAGCTTATACGTTAGTGACAAATTAAATACAGTTAAGTGCAGAAAAACACCGAGAACTTTTATTCAACTTAATATTTCAAACTCTTATTACTGTCATGAATATGTGAGCGTAGGTGTGTGTGTTTTTTGTTGTATGAGTAGATTAGACTTTTTATTCCCGTATGGATTTCTTTTTTTTAATATAATTTTGTTTGTAATTTATATTTTTCTTCATTTGTTTTCAATTTTTTCCTTTCTATGTAATGGTTTAAATGTTGTTTTCTAAGTTTCATATACTAAAATTTCGATGTAAACATGGTTAAGTGGTAGAAAAGGCTACAAAGCCTTAACGTCGCCATGATAAACAAGATGTACTAAATAAATAAATAAAACCATCATTAAGCATTTACAAGCATGGATACAAACATACGTATCATCGATGTTTGTGCAACGATTTAATCTCACTATACAATCTACATTTTAGAACGTTACATGAGATTAACTTACAGTTAGTTTTCAATGTAGAATTATCTCCCTCTTAAAATGACAACAGGAGTTTCAATCTTTTCTTGCTTTTTGTCTTTCCAGAAAATGCAGCTCACAAACGGAAGCGAAATGTGGGACAAATTCGTGAAACTGCCTTTTCCTTTGTTCTTCAAAGTGTATTTTTTCGAAGTCACCAACCCGGAAGCCGTGCAAAATGGCACTGAGAAGCCAAAGTTAAGAGAGAGGGGTCCATATGTTTATGAGTAAGTACGAATTTCCCAATATTATACTTTCATTTTCATTACATAAATGTGAATCAACATCTTGCTAAATCCAGAGCGTTGTAAACTCATTTTAAGTGTGTTCAAAACACCTTTATAAGGTGTAAGAAGTACGAAAAATTACCAAGCCTGGATCGACGAAACTGATTACGCGCTGACTGGACGAGTGCAGTGGTATAATAGGGGTGGATCAATAAGGTAAAAAGGTTCTGTAAAAATCGTGTGCTGCCGAAACAATACTGAAGTTCCACACATAGTAACGTACAAAATACATTAACGAGAGAGTTAAGAGTTGCAATATACAGTGGAACACCGATTGTACGTTGCCGGATTTTACATTTTCCTGCATTATGCATTCAATGTTCATGGTAGCAATACGTGCATACACTGTAAAAAAAAAATACACTTCTTGTACACTTTTGGTACACTTTCTTGCATATAATATGCACAAGATGTGTACTGAAGGTGTTGCAAAAGTGTACTTAAAGTGTTCTAGATGTGTGCGACCCGAAATGACGAAATTTTGTACACTTGTTGCACACTTTGGGGACACATTCAAAGTTGTGTGCACTTCTTCAACGCTTTCTGTACACTTTTGTTTAAAGTAAGTCTGTACACTTCTTGTACACTTTTGTAGCACATGATTTCATTTTGTGTTGTTGGTCATATCGATTGTTATTTTATACTTTTTTGACAAATGAATATCTTATGAACATAAATCAATTTCATTATATAAAGCAGTAACACACTTGAAAGCAAGCAACATTAAACAATAACAAAATATAACTATTTTTTTCCTGGAACACATGGAAATCGCATTGCATCATGAAACTATCAATACTTTTTTGTTTAATGTACCAATTTGATAATTGGATAAATCTCATTAAAATTGAAGAAGGAGCAAGTTGAATGTTCCGAGGAAATTAATAGATTCTCTTAAATCGAACTATTCATCTTTAAAGCACACCAAAACAGATCGTTAACTTCGGGGGGCTGGTTGTTCCTACACCGGCCGCTAGATGGTTCTGTCAAAATGTGTACAAGAAACATAAGTTTTTGTACAACAAATAATGATACGTTTGATTGTAATCATAGTGAAAAATTGTGCTTTAACACTCTTCGAAAAATATGTGAACATCTAAGATACAAATTAAAGAAGAAAATGTACTGCAGTGAATAAAAGTGAATCTCCCATGAGCAACCTTTTTGATTCTGGACTATATAAGTAGAAGGTACGTGTGTCGCAGAAACACAAACACGCATCTCACAAAATTTAAGGTTCACAGTTGAAAGTTGTTGCTTTTTCCTCCTTCAATTGTCAAGTTAAATGTGAGTTAACTTATTTTTATTCTAGAAACTAAGTATGAGTACTGAATTGCGATATATTTCATGTGTGCAAGAAGTGTCGCTCAAGTATTTTCACAAGTGTTCCAAATGTGTAAAGTGTACCAGAAGTGATCAAAAGTAGTTTCTGCAGCACACTTCTTACACACTTTTGGGATACCTTTATATTGGAAGTACTTCTTGCACACTTCCTGTACACTTCTTTTGCTGCACTTTTTGTACACTTCCTGTACACTTTTTAGCACTTCGTGTACACTATTGAAGCACTTCCTGTACACTTCTTGTGCACATTTAATGTGTACAAGAAGTGATCAAAAGTAGTTTCTAGGAAGTGTTCCAAAAGTGTGCAGAAAGTGTATTTTTTTTACAGTGTACGAATGAAATACTAATCTGAAACCTACAGCATTGTTTCGTTTATGTTTCATTTTGTCGAGCTAGTTTCGTATATCGTGTCGGATATTAATAATGTAGCAAGCTCGCTAACGCATGCGTGAAATAGCGAAAAAAAGTAGACGGAAGTACAAATTATGGAACAACAATCTTTCTTCTTGCAAATTAAGCTAACTATTACGAATTTAAGTACTGACAAAAATATATGTTACACTTTCATATGTTTCATAGAGCATCTAGCATTCAGTTATCTTAAAAACACAATAGGGAAAAAATGTAAAAAATGCCAAAATTCTTTCCTCAGAGAAAGTGCTTCAAACATGGAATAACACAGGAAATGAAGAAGAAGAGCTTATACCATAGAATACTAGTAAAAATCCGTAACTCTGAAGTAACTACAAGTTAAGTAACTAGGAGGTGTCCTGTTTCTGAAAATATACAAGATTATATCTAGAGGATTTACCGGTGAGGGTAGGGGGTTGAATGCCCAAAATTTTCGGAACCACTTCAATTATGCAATTGGCACTGGAGAAACCGTCCATGGAGTTCTTTACTTTGCCAGATGTAGTAGGTGGAGATAAGGTTGAAGCGATGTCATTGTGGGCAGAGGTTGGAGTACAAGCATCAGAGGTAGATGGGGCAGGAGCGAGAGGTTGTTGCCACCCATAACGAGATACTGCAGCAATTGTTCCTCCAACTAGTTTGATGAAATTAATTTCCTTCCCAGCTTCGGAAATACCGCTCCTGTGATGTCTGGTTTCATGAAACTATATTAAAGCTGTTCTGGAGACGTATTTATTACGTCTTGAATTGAAGCCCTCATATTTTGTTCTTCCCATACCTATCGCTTCTTACTCATCTGTGAGGAGACAACGAAAAACTTGCAACCATCTATGAATATTAACTTTTTTTTTTCCAATGTTTGTTTTCATATCCAACGACAAAGTCAATGAAACCTCACAATACCTACACTACAAAACCGTCACCTTCATATCAAAATAGCTCTCAGTTAACCCACTATGAAAGTGGGCTGAAAGGAAGCACCATTGTGGTGTGCATCTAAAGTCATGTCTGAATCCTATTTTCTGTAATTTTCAAATAATGAATCAGAAATGTTTAACCAACGTGTTACTGGATAAACCGTGGATTACTGTAATCTTTACACACGGAACCCCAAAACGTGTCAATCGATACAAATATATTGACTCCAACGTGCATAAAATGCAAATGATGTACTTTTTGTTGTGTCAAAATACACACAGAAATGGATGAAAGGGTACATTCATCAGTTGGTGTCCCGTGTGATGCACTGAAAAGGGAAGATCATTTCAAAGATAACAAATTTACACATTTGACATTGTCAATTGATACAATAAAAGTGCGCCAACCTTGATTTCATGCATTTCGAGTTCCGTGTGTGAAGGAATAAATAATATCGCCTAATGATAATGTGTTTTATTTGAAAATTTTAGCGAATTCAGGGAGAAAGTGTGGATGGTGCAAAACGACAATTACACAGTCACTTACAAGCAGAATCAAACTTTTATTTTCAACGAGAAGCTGTCCGATGGGAACATGGATACTGACACTGTGGTAATTCTTCACCCTGCTATGGTGGTAAGTGCACTACGATGTTTAATATATATAAATCGAAGAACAATTATCTACTTAAAACATCAGTAGGTCAAAATTGGAGAAAAACTTGCAAGGTTTTTTAATGAAGTGATTAATAAGGACCATATATTTTATGCAGCCAAAATATGCAAAACATGAACAGAAATATAGCCAATAAAATCACTGAAATATGTCAAAAATGTGTATATGCATTAAAATATGTCATTTTGGTAGTTTTCGGTTATTTCCTTCATTTCTGTGCAATTTTTAAATCTCTGACAGAAAGAAAGCATAATTATACTAAACAAATTTCTCAACATTTTCATTATAAGAAGTTATTTTGAAATAATGAAACTTGAATGTGCTAAATAGGATTGGAAAAGACATGATCGTGATATTTGATAGAGTGACTGGCAACGTTTTGTGTGCAGTTCAGTAATCGGCCTTTAAATTTCCACAATAAACAATAAATAGTATTATCATTAAATTAAGAAAATGGCCACTTACAATCAGATAAATATTGCCAAATGAATGGAGAAATCGTATTTTGAATGTTTGTCCCATAAATATATCTGAAATACTCAATAAATCTGGAACAATGGCGCAAATATCACATTTTGTGTAAAAAAAATGTACTCACAACGGGGAAAATATGTAATGTAGCTAAAAATACATAAAAATGTAAGATGAAATTGATGTAAGTTTGTAATTTCGCCGATATTTGTAATTTGTACTTAGCTACAGGAAAATATATGTAATTACATAAAAAATAACGGCACTAGATCACTAAAATATGTAAAAAAATAAATATAGTTTAGTGGTGAAATCTATGCAACTGGTAATTACTTAGTTACAGCTATGATGGCAGGAATGATGCGTAATATAAAAATGTCTACCAATTTTAATTTATTGTGTCCGTTCATAGAACATAACGTCCTGTTTACTCCTAAAGACACCTTTAACTTTGAAACCTTTTTGTCATACAGTATCACGGTGGAAGGACAATTGAACTGCCTAAGACAGAATTTGAATAGAAGAATATTTGTAAAAAGCCTAAGATCTTGAGATAAAAAATTAAAATAATAAAACTTAAATGAAAAATTATTTTAAAAGTTATTCGTTTTTCTAGACCTACTTTTTACTGTAATAGAGTAATCGCGACTAGATCGATACAACTTACGGTTATATCCGAACCACTGTGCAATGTGAATGGTGAATAGAGCGTGATACCCTTTCATTAAAGGCGTTATGGTTTTGGTTTGAGTTGGTGTTTTAAGTCCGCTTTATGCACAGTAAGGCTAATCGGGACTGGACCTACGGTTTAAAGTGGGATCCGAACCACTGTGCCATGTGCCTCCACCGGGTATCGAACCCGGGACCCCTTGATTACAAGGCGACGACGCTACCACTGCGCCATCGGGGAGGGCTTAAAGGCGTTATGGGAGAATTCTTATTGTTATAAGCGTTACGGAGAGTATTACACATACACAGGTTGATGCTGTTTTGACATTTCTAATAATGTTAAACCATACTATAATTATAATATTCTACACTGTAAAACGTTAAGAGTAGAAATATATATAAAACTGTCAATTCGCTTTGCCAAATATAGTAACATTTAAGGTGACTACAGAAATATTAAAACGGATACCTATTGCTGTATTACCAACAACTGTAATATAATAACATATGCGGGTTCGATTTAATATAAGACAACAATTTAATTCGTAACTCAAAATCTGACAACTTTACAAAATTCTATGCTTGAAAACGCAACGCAATCATCAAAACAATTGAACATCTACATACAAAGATATTATAACATCGTAGATGTTTCACAATCTATCTATTGCACCCATATATTGAATGGTAATTTACCGTAATATTAACAAGAGTTTTAAAAGAAATACGGCAGAACGCCGTAATAGGCAGATGTAATACTTTTTACTTTACATTATGATCAAAATGAAACTTTATTCACCATTTTTAGCATAAACATATTATTTTCACATATTTCAAATTAGTGTTAAAAAGTTATTTTTTTATTCTAGCATAGGCATAAATTTCCAATTTTTCTGCCAATCCAATGTTTTAAAACATACTCCCTAGTAGCATAGTACCATGCGTTCGTTTTGACCCCTGGCCGAGATAGCGCGTGGTTGCAGAACGGCGAGGCACCGCTCGGATGCCGGCAATTTCGACCCGTGATTCATCAAAATGTGCCGGGAATGTGTGAATGCAGTTGGCTATCATTTTGAAGAGCTGATCAGATATGAGGAGTAGAGAGAATAAAGAAAACGAGAACCTATTCTCAAGGTGTCCGGGTCGATCCCCTTCCGAGGCATATTGCGCAGTGGTTCGGATTCAAATTTAAACTATAGGTCCAGGCCTATCATGAGCATACAGTGGACTTACATCAAACTTTAAACAATATTCTCGAGCCTGTTAAACTTGGTGATTTGAGCATTTGAGTTCAAAAACCTTAGATATAATCATATATAGAAAAGAGTAGCAGTTGGGAGGGGCCATCGCTCCTATCGCCCTCCCCGTGGATCCGCGCCTGCAATTGTTAAGTATTGTTGGAGAGGTCGAAATTAATCAGAAAATAGAAATTACTGAATTTACTGAAAAAAAACAACTTAGGACATACTGACAAATTTCATTACGACCAATTGCTGGCCTCTGCGATGAGATTTCAAGTGTAACGTGCTCTAAAACCAGGTTAAATACAAGCCATTCATGGACGTGTCATTGAATTTGCTCAATCACCATTCCATCATTTATATATTCAATTAAATGTTTTCTCAATACACACTGTTACAAGTTACTGTAAAATGTACAATATTGTACCGTTAAAATTGAACAATCTGCCTTGCCAATTTACAGAAACGGACTTACTCGCTTCTTTTGTTTAAATTTTAATATTCTATCTTTCATTAAGATATATAATAATAATAACCCGTAGCTCTATAGCCCGTGAGGGCCTTGGCCTGTCTCCTTCCCACACCTACAGGTGTGGAGAATTAAGATACATAATGATTATAAATTGTGGTTGAATATACCACCGTTTTTTTTTAAAAAGTCAATGATTAAAATTACATTAAATTAGGTTAACTATGTAATGTCCGTTAGTACTTTTAAAAAGATAATGTAATTTATTTTACGGTAGTTGTATGACAGCGGGATTAGGCTCTCTTAACACGTTATTTCTTCACTGGGAATCGAAATGACCCTTAATCGAATGTTTGAATTCAATCATGTGTTCTCTCTTAGCAACTTTATAATATTATATTACCTTTTGAAAATGTAATTGTGTATTTTTTGCCCATTTTTTTTTTTTTTTTCCAGGCTGGTGTTGAACTCTCCGTTGACACGTTAGGTCTAGGAGAGGGGAGCGGGAACATCGCTGTAAATAACATGTTCAACTCTTCAGATAGCCTTTTCCTCAACGACACCGTGCACAACATTTTATTTGGAGGAATCAGGTTGAATTGCCAAGGATTTCTAGCTAACACGGCATGTAAGGCAATCAAAGACCACCTCCCACAGATGATAATTCGTGAGAGCAATGGGGATTACAGCTTCGCTTTGTTTAGACACGTGAGTAGCAGTATTAGATTCTTTTAAGTACAAAATGTCATGTTCTGTTAGGAGTAAAGAGATACGTTGAACATTTTTCACCTTCACATAGAAAGATTCAGGTTTTCACGAAGGTTGTGTGTGGGAAGTATGTTTCTAGATGTTATTTTTACGACGCATACGTGGAAAGAACAGCCCCCCCTCTCTCTCTCTCTCTCTCTCTCTGTATGTATGTGTGTGTATCTCCCTTTCTGGTTTCTGACACAAAAAAGAGCAAATATGTAAGAAACTATGTAATTTACGTCCTAAAGTCACTGAATCAAATTCATAGCTTATGACTTCCTCTAGATATTGGTTTTTGTTTCGTGCCTTTAGAGTCAGGGGTTGAGGAGATATGGAGTTTAATGCAGAGTCATGTGTTTCCCTAAATTTACGTGTTCCATTTCATGATATTGGTTGATTGATTCGATTTATTTTACTTCGCTTTTTGTGCCACTTTTGGCTAAATTGCGAAGATGGGAATGAGTGATGATATGATGAAATTGATGAATGGACACTCATAAACATCCATGCCCAGGTCGGGATTCGAATCAGGTTTTTTTTAGTTAGTAAGAAAATACGGCATCTGCTTTTATAATTTCTTCGTTCATAATTTCCTTATCCTGCCATCGATAATATAAACTATTCGCTGTGCTAAAGGTACAAAGAGGAAGAATAAATTATAAAATAACGAATTATATACAAGATAATTACGAAATTGTACAGAAATATGTTTTTTTTACAAGAAAATTGAGTTGTGAAAACGCGAAATTGATAAAATATGCCAAAATATACATTATCAAGTTCAGCTGATTTTCATCAAATACGTAGCGATCTCCCAGTATTAGATCTGATGCCAAATAAAAATGTGTTATAACAGTAATGACATTACGCAGCATTTGACCAGTTGCTGCTTGAGGGTAAGCATTTCTTGTGAAATTCCAATCCAATTTGATTTAAAATTTTCGTGTTGAATTCAATATGGCGGCCAACAATATGACGGACCTCGGCTTGGCACACACATGCCTATAGTTCCCCCTGGGCATAACCTGTTTCCATCATGACCAATTTTAACCATCGTTAACTCCTTTAGATTTTATAAGTGCTGTTAAAGGACTTTTGACTCGCCCTGTATGTCAGTGGTTCCCAAAGCGTGCGCCGCGACGCCCTGGGGGGCAGGCGAAGTGTTCCAATATTTTCACTGAAATTGCACATATTTCAAATATTTAGTACTTTTTACACATAAAATGTTTCTGAATTTGAATTGTGTGTTAAGCAAAAAGTTTGGGAACTCCTGGCGTATGTATTATCATTTTGAAACTTTAACGAATAACTGTACTTGCAGAAAAACGCAACTGACGATGGAGTGTACACTGTTCATACAGGGGTCGACGATGCCAGTCTGATAGGTCAGATAGCAGGATGGAATTACAGCAAGTATGTCGACACGTGGAGTGACCAGGATTGCAACATCATCAAAGGTTCCGACTCAACCGTATATTCCCCATATTTAACAAAGGACGACAAAATAGATATTTTCATTACAGACGTGTGCCGGTAAGTTAAACTAAAGTCAAAATTTGAATAAGCAGAATGGCGTTATTAATTACATTTCCATCTATTGTTGTGTGTGTGTGTGTATTTCATTAGAGGACTTCAGCAGAGTCATATTTACAGTTATACCAAGAAGAGACAGACCGCTGTCAACTCGGGAACTAAAATGATTAGTCATTTGATTTTATTCTCTCGCATCTATTTCGCTTGTATCCGAGTGCCTCCGTGATGTCATATGTATAACTCCTCTACCTTGCTTCATTGTAAAAACAATCAACATCGTTAAATATACATTTCTGCTTTTGCTGTGTACTGTCATCCACTTCATGATGATACAGACGCCTGACACCGAATAAAGATTACGTCTATAACATCGCGCTAATACCTTGTAGCATGGTATAATGCCAACGTTCCCTTATGGCAGGGTTGTTAAATGTCCAAGAACTGATAAATTCTTATGGGTTCTTTGGGGTTAGGTAACAAGACCCAAACCTTTTGCCTCGCATAGTTTATATTCGATCCAAGTTGCGTATTGTTTCATTTCGGGACCGAAATTGAACCGTATTCAAATTCGTCCGGAAAAACTTTCCGGTCCACCATAATTAAGGTTCTATATTGGTTCCGAATTGATTTCTCTGTTTTGCCTGGACTGATATAAAGTTGCCTTCTAAAAAGGTCCGCGAGTACGTTATATACAGGGTGTATCAAAAAGAATCATCCGATTTAAAAAGGCTATATTTAGGAAACCAATGAACATAGAATCTTGCAGTAAGTTGTAAAATACATGTTGGAACATCAAGTTTTACTTACAGTAGGTTTTGATTTGATGCAGGCAAGTGCTTTACTGGTGCAGCTCACTCTTTAGTCCGCATCAAGAAGACAATCCAGCAACAGGAAACATTCTGCATGCTCTGCTTCAACAAATGTGAGTTCGGTACAACTGTGCAACGTCGAATACTGTGAACAGTAGGTGGTGTAGCACCGTATGTACGACGAAACTCACGCTGCACGGCTGTAACGGACTCACACTTGTTGAAGTGGAGAACGCAGAAAGCTTTCTGTTGCTCGGTTGCCTTCTTGATGCGGACTAAAGAGTGAGCTGCACCAGTAAAGCACTTGCCTGCATCAAATCAAAACCTACTGTAAGTAAAACTTGAAGTTCCAACATGTATTTTACAACTTACTGCAAGATTCTATGTTCATTGGTTTCCTAAATATAGCCTTTTTAAATCGGATGATTCTTTTTGATACACCCTGTACATATTAGAATGGCTCACACCGAGGTTGTAGAAAACGTAGCGCAGGGAAGCAATGACAACGCTGTTGTTCTCCCATGGACCACATTCATAAACATCCCTTGGTAAAGTATTAACGCTATGAGTAAAGCTGATGGAGGATGGAATGTGGAACATTAGTTTTATTCTCTGTAAAGCGCAAGCAAAGACTAGTGCAAATTCAAACACACCGTCAGTACCTTCGGTTTCCTTTACATTGAAATTCTCATCTACAGCATTTTTGCACAACCGAAAATAACTCCAAATTCATTTCGAATTGTATGCATTCGCATAAAAACAGGCCACACTTTTATTATTAATATATATATATATATATATATATATATATACACACAGGGTGATTGCTAATTCGAGCTATTCCTGGAAAGGGGTAATACTGGAGCACATTTGCAACAAATTTGACCCTATGCACCGGGGGTCGGAAATCATTGGGTTTCGAGTTATTGCAGTTTGTAGATTTTCGTGACATATTCCGACTAGCGACCAAAAAACTACTAATTGTGAAAAAACTACTACACCCTGAGCACTTAATCGACATGTTGCTAACAGCTGACGAATGAGTGACTACTGGGAAAAAAATGCATGCCCAAAATTCCCATACCCACAGAAAGAAACAGTCATTGGAGCACACGTCATGAAGAAATTTGGAAATTATCGTTCGAAATCTGACCTCGGCATGGAAGTTTCTGAGTGTACATTCATCAATTTAATCATATCATCACTCATCCCCATCTTCGCAAATTAGCTAAATGTAGCACAAGAAGCGAAAAAAATTAAACATATCAATCAATCCATCAATCTACGAACTGTGACCCACAAGGCACTGCACTGACCAGTGTCAAGTGTGGAACCGTGTGGTGGAACTAACTCGCTTTTAAGAATTCCTAATAAAAAGACACGGCAAGTGAGAAGTTGTAGGTTCCAAAGCAGAAAAATGTGTTCGCAATTAGGATACAGCACTTCGAGGTTATTTCTGTTAAGTCAGCATGTGTTCGCAATTAGGACTGTTCGCAACTGGGACTGTTCGCAATTAGGACTGTTCGCAACTGGGACTGTTAGCTACTGGGACTGTTCGCAATTAGTACAACACCATCGAAAATTTGACTACGGCACCAAATTCCTCTTCTCGGTAGAACAGTAGAAATAAAAGAGCGCCCACCCAGCGTCGTATAAAGTGGTTAGATTAGATTAGATTTATTCTTTCATGTGCGAGCCATAAGCTGTACGCACTACATAACATTTGGATTTTTCCTACAATACATACATATATACTTTGCATTAAGTTTATCTTATATGCTTTCTCTTAGTTTGACCCCTATGTACACATTCTCTCCCCTTCCCTAACAGCTCATTCACTCTACTCGTTCTTCTTCCAGTGTCACGGTATCCACTGACGTATAAAATCACAGTTCGATATTTATAATTTTGTTTATTTAATCATATTATGACTTGTGTAAAGTGTGAAGTTTGGTTTATGTAGTCTGAATATTTCCAATTCATATATGGTAAAATTGATATTCGAGCAAGACATCTGGTGTTGGGGGACAGGTTCTGAGTCACAGCACTAACCGTCAACACGGCAAAGTACATGATATATTTGCAATGGAAGCGGCTCGCCACGGAGGAAAGACGGACTAATTTTCGTCAGGACCAACAGAGAATTCACCACGGGGGGCAAGCTGCTTTTCATCGGAGCTTCACGGCAGACCAGGATTCACAGCTAGAGCCCAAGCTGGAGAGAACTGAAGACATGCCCTGTGACCGCGTTTCGAGACAATGAGCCGGGGTCATTTCCATCTCGCCCAGAAACCGAAGCCAAGCCATCTTAACGTCTTTTTAACGGACACTTTGAATCTCATATAAATCTGCAGTACTTCGAGTTCACCACACAGTTTTATCCGGATATTGTAGAGAGAGCATCTCCGCGCTACACTCCCGCGTGACTACTGTTTTGTTTCCGTGGACTTCGATCTTTATTCGGACCGTGAGCGAGTTACCGATAGTGAGTTTATCAGTGTGTGCTTTGTTCTGTGAAGCATTCGCGGTGGTTTGTTTTTTACGAAACAAGAACTATCATAACCATGGGTGGCTAACACGATAGAGAAAGGGGGCCGTCGCCCTTTTCCCGAAACCCGCAACGACACTGCGCCACCGCCATCCGGCGAAGCCAGCCAACGCCAAAGCCAACACCACCGACGCACAATGCCGCGTAGACGACCATTGCCCGACGCCAAGAAGGACGATTCCAGTTCGACCCTCAACAGAAGCCCGGTACCCGAGAGAGAGAGAGAGAGAAGGATGATTCCAGATATCAACGCCTGACAGAAGCCCAACGCGAGAGAGAGAGAGAGAGAGAGAGAGAGAGAGAGAGAGAGAAAGATGATTCCAGGACGACGTTTGATTGATGCGCGATACACAAGAATGATTCTGGACGACGTTTGATTGATGCCCGATACACAAGAAAGATTCCGGTGCGACGCGTGAGAAAGTACAGCAAACGCTTGTGAGAAGAAGGAATACGCGACGTCAAGTGACTGTGAATGCGCCCGAAATCGTCGCGACCAGCCTTCGCCACGGTCGACCTCAAAGGAACATTTTCGCCGCAAAGGAACCTTGTGCAAATCCCCGCATCCAGGAAAGATGAACGAACCCACGATGTAGCAGAATCTGGGTAGAGTATTCTTCAGCTGGTTCATGTCCATGTACGCATGTATTGTTTGTATCAACACCGTACCATAAAAGCCGAAGTCTCGTCGATTTTCAAAGTGACTCAGCAACTCCGAACCTAACTTCCGTGTCTGATATTTTTGAGTAATGTTATATAAAAGGTCATTTCATGTTCATATTTAATAATTTGATTGTCTCCATTTAGAGTTAGAAGCTACTTTCTATTACGTTAATTTTCCGTGTAACTTGTCAAAGTGTGCTCTATTTTTGTGTACCTAACCGCCCAGTCTCGTCAATTAGCTTGTCAAAGGTCGACTGATTAGTCTTTTAATTTGTTGAAAGCGTATGTTATATTGCAAGGTTGTGCGAGTGCAGTTTTCTTTATTGAATAGTGTTTTTGTTGTAATTTTTGCTCGCACCGATGATTAATTTGTGTATTAGGCAGCTGGAGTCGATTAAGTTTTGCATCACTATGTAAAAGTGTAATTGGTCTCAGCGGAGAGGCTTATGTGTATTCCCCCCGTCCGAGAAACTTAGTAAATGTCGTGCTTACGACTTTGATGCGTACGTTCATTCGAACGAAGGGTTTAACTAGGCCTACCTAATTGTTTCAGATAATTGCTTTCCGAGGGCTGGCGCATATTTGATTTAAATGAGCACAGGAGCGGGCAGACCAATGACCTAAATTCACATAAATGCTTAAACAAAAAGGAAATGGTACGTCGATTAGATCCATGATTTGTATGTATATTCCCATGTGACAAATCCCAGGAGTAAGAATGAGCGAGTGAATGAGAGAGTGAATCAGGGGGACCTGTAAAACGTTTCTTAATTCCAATATTTTCGTTGATACAATATATTCATATTTTTTACCGTTCGTCCGTGTTATCATTTGATGTTTTTCAGGTATCAGGTATAATGCTATTTGTGTTTTGTTATTGTTCGAGTCGACACAACTAAGATAAAGCAAAAAGTGTAATATTTCAAGGTATTTTATCTCCGCCTACCACTAGTACGACAATAAATGACCGTCTCAGTACCGAACTAAAAAAAACCTGGACCGTAGGCAATCACACGACCGGTTTCCCCTACCTATGGTGACGTCTGGCTCCGTGCCGGGGTATGAAAGATGTCATCCGGGGACCGGGAAGGTGATTTGTGTTACCAGTCTTTCTTCCTTCTTCCTCGACTCACTTCTCCTTTCCTTCACTTTCACCAAAATCACTCCCACTTTCTCTAACTTTTCCACACTAGCTGCACTGTTTTCCACAACTAATTTGAGTGCTTCTTCTTTGCCCACACCCTCCAGCCATTTGTCCTGTAGGGCGCGCGTTCCCGGGCACGCAAGCAGATGATCCGTCCCGTCATTCCCCTTTCATATTATACATTCATATGTACCTCCCTCTCTTTTCAGCGCACTGTGTCTCCACCCGCCACTCTCAGCCATAATAATCCCTCTCTTGCTTCCTTTATTTATATAATTTCCTTGTCCCATTCCCGAATGTCCCTTGTCTGGAGGTCTAGTGATATTTTAGTTGCAGTTTCCATCATTTTTTCTTGCCGATCTATATCTTCTAGTCGCTGTTTAACGAGTTCAAGTGTTCCCTGGTCTATGTGCTTTTCTTCCCATACCATCCCAACCCAATTTCGAATAGTTTACCTTTAACTTCTTTTGCCCACGAGTCCATTTCCCCTCCTCTTACTTGTTGTATGAGAGCCTTCCCTTCGATAGTGTCTCCCCCTGCTATTATAAGAGTTGCCCAATATTTAACCCTTGTCCACGTTAGTCTGGTGTTCTCCCTCGAAAGCCCCAGTTCCCGTAGTACCCCGCTGTTTGCGGTGCCTGTTGCGACATGCAGGGCTTTTCTGAAGTAGCTGCACTGTCTTTGGTTAATAAGGCTCGGTATAGCTTATTGACGAAGCTCATTTCATAGTTTTGCAGTGTTCTCGTTATTCCCATTATTGTGTCCGTGTCCAAGTAATTTATCCGTTTAACCCTTTCCAGTTCTTGACCCATAAAGTTCCACTTCTCTCCCTTCCCGTACACATACCCATTTTTAAACACAACAATTTTTGTTTTGGTCTCATTTACTTCTAACTTAGAGTCACGGATGAATCTTTCCAACACGCCGAGCGATCTTTGCAGCCCTGCGTTTGTCTCCGAGATCAGAACAACGTCGTCCGCGTACAGGAGAGTCAGAACCTTGGCCGTCCCGACCTTTGGGGTGTCGGCGTCTTTCCCCTCTATATATGTGACAATGTCATTTATATAGAGTATAAACAGGAGCGGGGATTAAACAGATCCTTGCTTCACACCCGCCCCCGATTTTTTATTTTCAGTCACCGTTGCTGCCTGGCACCTGACACAGAACTCCACCCTCCTATATATCAGTCGCCGACATTCCCATGTGCCACAGTTTATCCCATAGTTTGTCCCTGTTTACTGTGTTTTGGTATTTCTCTGTTATATTCTGGAGGCAAATGAGAAGATTTTCGAAGAATTTGTCAGAATAGAATTTAGAATTTTTTGGTGGTATGTAAGCAACTACGATACACAGTTGCCAATTGTTAAGATTTGCTTTGAGAGCAACAAGTCCCCTACATCCCGTGTTAATTTCCTCTATTTTGTGCCTCCCCCTCTTCCCCACCCTTTGCACGCCCTGCAGAATGCAATGGTTGAATACATTGGGAGTTTCCTCCTCCGGCATCCAAGTCTCAACCATTCAGGAAATGTGAAAATCTTTTAGAAATTTCAATACGGAGGGATTTCCCACTTTACCCTTTATGCCCTCAATGTTCCAAAATAGGATGTTGACCCTCCCTTCAACAACCTCACTATTGTCTATGGCCGTTTGCTGCTTACCTTTGTCCTTCCAGATGCCCCGCCGGATCTCTGACCTTCATTCCCTTATTTGGCACTTCAGAATTCTCGGATCACGGCTAATTGCACCCGTTGCACTATGCACCCCGTTGCTTTCAGCTTCCTCCCTCCTCCCGTCTCTCGGCGCTCTTCCTTCCTCTCCGGTGTATGATGCAGCGTTTCCATCTCTGTCCCAGTTCACGCAAGTTATGCCGTTAGGCTGCGCGTTTACCATGTACACTCGGTCGCCAACAATTAAAGTAAGTACCCTAACTCCACACCCCCTATACGCCTTCATGGCGTGGTGCAAAGCGCAGGGGAGCACTTTGCTGTTTATTATTATTATTATTATTGAATTGTTTTTACTTGCAGGTCACTGCATATTTTATACGAGAAGGAAATCGAGTACAAGGGGATCCCTGGATACCGTTACATTATAGACGAAGATTTGTTCGCATCTGTTGAAGAGCGCAAAGAAAACTACTGCTTTTGTCCCGAAAAACAGTCTTGCTTCAAAAGAGGGATTTGGGATTTGACAAGCTGCCAAAGTAAGTTGCTTTAATTTTTCTAAACGTGTTTAATACCTTAAAGTTTTGTGGAAAGTTTAGTTCAAGCCAGTTCAGTATTGTAACAGTTTTTTGAGGGATTGCTGATCGGGTGAGATGGGCACAGCCACTGCTTTGATGATTTTATCCACCTGGGTCTGTTACCATTTCTTTCACAAGTAACTCGACCATGCTCAAGAAATCGGGTTCATGCCAAAAGCCTTAAGTTCCAAGCTGTGATCAAACCTCAGCGCAAGAAGTGAGCTAACTGTAGTCTTCCTTACTAACCATTAACTACTATGGACAGTGAACCACACAACTACTACAAGGGGTCTGTCAGACCGCTGTTTTGATTTTGAACTGTGAACTAGGTGTTTTACTATTTTCATTTTCTGACACGTTTCAAAGACTTGACATGGTTACAGAAGAATATTATAAAGCAGTTTTCAAATATTATTGTTTAGTTAAAGAAACGTAACGCATTTTATGCAATGAAGAAGAAAATCAGTAAAGAATTGCAACAATGGTTCCTTTGACTGGCATACGCAGGATTTTTTTTCGGGAGGGGCTGAAATCGTTAAGGTGGATATATTTCTAGGGGGCCAGCATTCACAGTGAGATATTACGTATATTTACAACTTTCCACTCTTAAAATGGCGATCGGGAGTCATTTTAATGGGTGTTTGCATTTACTACCACTCTGCCCCCCCCATAGTTCTTCACTGCTATTATTTGACAATGTTATTTTTATCAAAATTTCGGAGGGGGTGTAGCCCCATCAGCCCACTCTGCGTACGCCAGTGGTTCCTTTATTTTTTAAAAATCGCAAATTGTAAAAATTTCTACAGACAGGTCTCCGGAAATAAAATTCAATATGATTTGAAAGAAATAAAATAAAAGTAAGACCTCATGACCTAGGCAGCGAAAGGTATGGAGAAGGGCCCGCTTGTAGTTAGAGGGGGTCGAGAAATAAATTAAATGATAAATTCAGCGCGGTCTGAGAAACGGTCCATAGTAGTTAGGGCTAACGGTACGAACACATAAAAAGCTTACAATCCATAGACTTGTTGCTGGCACTTCCAATCGCTTGTTTCACATACATAGCTGGAAACAGAGACAAATTCCACATGACTTGCCTTGAGGAAATATGTAGTCCTCAAATAAGGATTAACTAACTCTCTCTAGTCGAAAGTACAGAAACGAAATTCCTGCGTGTATAAACAGTAGGAGTTGTTGACAAAATCTGGCGACAAAGATTTGGAGTACTACATAGGTTGCTATTTATGTATCCGGAACTGGCAACACTAATGTTGCTAGGTAACATCTAATATATCCATTGTAAAGTTGGACATTTCTATGGTATATGTACCCAGAACGTTGTGCTTACGAATGCTATTTTTGTTTGTTACAGGGACTTGAAAATTTCATCGGAGCCAACAATGGAATTAACTCGAGAACATTTTCGAGCAGTGATTTTCTACGACTTTCGATGTGGATTATCTCAACAACAGTGCATCGATCAATTCACTTCGACTTTTGGCGATGAAGCACCATCTAAAAGCACTGTCTATCACTGGTTTAGTGAATTCAATCGTGGTCGTCGTTCGCTCACGGACGAATCTAAAGAAGGCCGTCCAAAATCGATTGTTGCGCCAGAAAACATTGATGCTGTGCGAGAACTGATAACCAAGATCGTCATGCGACATATCGTGAGATTGAGGCATCCCTGGGCATTAGTATGACTAGCATACATAAGATATTGCATGAACATTTAGCCGTGAAGAAGATTTGTTTGCGTTGGATCCCGCATAATATGACAATCGCTCAAAAAAAGGCTTGTGTCGATTGATGCAAACAAATACTCACAAAATACAATCGTGGTGCTTCAAAAGCCATGCATAACATATACACAGGTGATGAATCTTGGATCTATGCATATGAGCCCGAAAGCAAACAGCAGTCGACGGTGTGAGTGTTCCAAGATGAGCCAAACTCAACAAAAGTTGTTCTTGCAAGAAGCACTTCCAAGCAAATGGTCGCCTGTTTTCTTGGGAAAAATGTACATGTGGCTACATTGCCACTAGAGAATCGTAGAACCGTCAATTATGAATGGTACACAACCATTTGTTTGCCAGAAGTTTTTGGGGAAATCAGAAAAACCAACCAGCGACGCAGGATCATTCTTCACCATGACAATGCGAGTTGTCACATATCGGTGCAAACAACTCAGTATTTGACCGGTGAAAACATTGAATTGATGGGCCATCCGCCGTATAGCCCTTATTTAGAACCCAATGATTTCTTTTTGTTCCCGTACGTGAAGAATAAGCTACGTGGTCAACGATTTTCGACGCCCGAAGAAGCGTTTGATGCGTTCAAAATACATGTTTTCGAGATACCTCAATGGGAATGTACAAAGTGCTATGAGAATTGGTTCAAACGTATGCAAAACTGCATCGATCATCATGGAGAATATTTTGAAAAACAATAAAACAATTTTCAATGACACAAATTTTTTTTGTTTGCTATTCCGGATACATAAATAGCAACCCTTGTATTAACTTTTCTCCGGATGGAGATCTTCAATGAGATAGAAAAATCATCAACAAAGATTGAAAAAAATTGCACTAGCAAGCAATCCTCATTGAAGAACTACCAGTTATTTGTATCAGCACAGAAAATTAATGTTCAAAAAATTATTGTCTCAATCACCAGACAACACGCCGCCTCCCATTCCTAAAGCAGAGAGTCTTTTTCACACTTCACCTGTTCCGTTTGGAAAACAAGGAAATGAGTTAAATTACAATGCCCTGATCAGGTTTAGATATTAAACAGAAAGATCTATATAATCTTTAGATTATGTAGGAGACCATTTTCAGTATCAATTTTAAGAAAAACTTGTCTTGCAAGATATGTGGAATGCGTATGCAAATTTTAACAGGGAAAATAATGTTAAGGAAAGTTTATTGAGAGAATCACCCTGTATACGAACACATTCGAAAAAGCATATGAGCCGAGTTGCACAACTGAAAAAGTGGCGTATGCAGTTAAACAGTGGCAAACGGATGTAGTCAATATTTTCTGTAAGGTGATCAGTTCCAAAATGGAACAATTATTTTTACTGCAACCTTAGGAAATTGTCTTCAAAGATCCACTACTGTACTTAGACCAATCGGGACTGGACCGTTTAAAGCTGGACTAGAACCACCATGCCTTCACTAGGTATCAAACCTGACAGTATTATAACATTGGCGAAAAACATGCAAAGGTGATATTTTTCTACAGGGTTCTTCACAAACGGCAGGAAATGTCACATCGGTACATGTAAATATCTAACTCAATTTATTCTCTTTCTACAGACACTGCGATATTCCTTACTCAGCCTCACTTCTACATGGCTGACGACCAGTATCAGAACGGAGTTGAAAATCTGTCACCTGACAAGGAGAAGCATCAAATATTTGCAGACATCGAACCAGTAAGTTGATAAGAAATAAGATCAAGTTTCACGTACTTATTTCGATCCTGAAACTGCTACAAGTCAATACAGGGCTGGGCAAAATTTATGGTAGGATTTACTTTGCCTATTATGGTGGCGTTGCATGCGCTTAGGCGGGAAACAGACGAAGTTCAGGTTGAGGAGGGTATGCAGTTTTAAAAAAACGCGTTTGGGCTAAGCTGTTGCTGTTTCCATGGTTGCATAAGCTGACGTTTCTAGCTGAAACTACGTGGTGTTATCGCTATCTACTGTCAACTCCAAGTTAGTGGTATCCATGCTGCGAATAAGTTACACGGGAATGGCCAAGTGTACGTGCAGCACACAAACCAACCACTACCATAAGAATTGTAAAAAATAAACTTTTTAATGGCAAAAAAGTAGGGATTAAAGTACCAAGTGGCAACATTGCGTGCGTAAATGCCGCTTCTCTGCTACCCATTCGCTCCTCGGTAATTTCCTTCCATTTCGATTGGCACAGGAACTGTCGAGCGATCGCTAGAGTGGGAAAGGTGATAGGTTGGGGATTTAATAACCACAGCATCACAGTGAACAAAATACCGTGCACTCACCGTAGAAGTGTCATTCATTAATCCTCAAATGATACTTCATCCTCGTCTCGAGTCCCAGACCACAGACAGCTGAGTGGAACAGTTCTGTGCATCAAGATGTGACCGACAATGAACTCCTACATCACAGAGGACACCTGTGCTTATGCAAGAAGTGCGTAACGCACTGCTGTGAAGTCCTCGGCTGCTACACACCCCCTACTTGCTGGGCATGTCTTCAAAAAGTGACATTTGATTTTCATTGCACTGAATACGTCTTACATGAAAAAAAAGTACTTCTACATAGAGTGTACCAGTAGTCTTGTGAGGAAAGATTCTTTCCACGACTGTACACAGAAGTTACAGTAACGTTTTCAATACTCTACCGTTAAAATTTAACATTCTATCTTTTACTTTACAAAAATAGGACACAGCCATTTTTTATTTAAATTTGAATATGTTATCATGAATACAGATAGATAATGACCATAAATTGAAGTTGCATGTGCAATAAATAGTTTTAAAAACAGAATCATTGACATTACATTAATTAGGTTAACAACGTATTGGTCATTAATACTTAAAGAACAGTCATGGTCTTGTTTTTTTACGTTAGTTGGATGGCAGCTGAAATTGACCATCAAAACTGCAATGAACTTCTTACCGTGTACTAGACCTTCTTTGTGTATACGAGCGCTATTTTTCAATACATCCCTACTTTCCTTGCTATTTCTTTCAAATTCTAGTTTATATTTTGCCTAACATTATAGCTGGAGACAACACAAATCGTAGACAAACGTTCAACGCACATATTTTAAACTCATAAAATTACATGACCAACAATTCAACTGTTAAACAATAGAAGTAATTGTTACTAAGCTACTGTTTTCTTTAGCAATGTATGATTTGTAGCTAAAATGGAGTTTCCAGATGTGAAGGCAAATCTCTAAATCTTGTAAATTTACGGTAATTATTATTTTTTAAATATATACTTACGGTAACTGTTTTGTTGTAGGAATATGAATAGTTGAGGACTAAAAGTGGTAAACGTTGTAAGTGCCAAAAGCGAAAGTGTTGGGAAATCGCAAGAAACTGTTTTTCCACATATCTGGTACTTACAACGTTTACGATTTTCACTCACCCTCAACGTGAAACCTATTTTGGTACTTGAGATAATAACATTTTTTTTCAATTTATTGTTAGAGAATTTCAGTAACCTCGCTTGGCACTTCCATCGTTTACCAAATCAGCCCGCAGGGACGTTCACACTAGCGACCTCTTTCCACGCCCTTTTGAACCACTTAGAGGGCTACCAGCCACTTTTCACGTTTACCACATTATAAAGCATGGCACATTTGACAGTTTAACGTGGAAAACGGTGTTTGAATTCTTGTGGCACTTACATCGTTTACCAATTTTAGTCTTCAGTTCTGATTTCTTTTAGACAATTAGTAGTAGAGTAGTGAAGCGTAATTATATACAAAATGATGTATTTAAGTGCACTAGAGTAAAGAGCAAATAGGACTGCAGACCTTCAGAAATCGTTTCTTATCTTTTTAAGTGTTATAATCTCTACACAATAGGAAACAGTTAAAATTACATACACGCCAGTTTAGAGCTACCTTGAACTCAGAATAAACTCTAAGCAGCACTGCCACCTAGCGGCAGTATGTCCGAACTCTGTTAGAGTTACATCTCCTTAATTTTAAGAGTATCTAGTTACAGTTAGAATTCCTAAAAAAAATAACTGTTACTCGTAAGGCAGTTAGAAGTAACGTGTTCCTTCCAAACACTGGCAAATAGAAATACATCATTCCATTAACTTTGTAATGCAGCCTCAACAGAACAAGAACTGGCTGAAGCGAGGAAAGGACATCATTTACAAGTACATACAATTACTTTCTTGTTTCAGCACACAGGTGTACCACTCAGGGGATCAAAGAGAGTACAGTTCAATTTATATCTGAAGAGGTACGCAGGTGTGAAGTACTTTACGGATGTTAAGGATACGTTATTTCCGCTTGTGTGGATTGATGAGGTGAGTAAACAAAATGGAACTTAAGAACATTCTTTTCTTTAGTGTCTGATTGTAGCCTGCTTAAGTAATTAAGGAGTGAGGTATTTGGCATTTATAGTACTCGATATGGGAGACTAGAAAAACAGAATGTCATTACAATACAATACATAGTAAAAATAACAAACACATGATAGTATATAATGATAACACAATGCTGTTTGACAGTCTAGTTTTGTTACTTTACTTTGGCCACTTTTGGATAATCGCGAAGATGAGAATGAGTGATGTTATGAAAAAAAATTATGTCCAGGCCGGGATTTGGACCCATGACCTTCTAGCGTTGTAGCACGCAGAGATAATCACTCTGCAACGGAGGTCAGCTTATTTTATACTGTGTTTTAAACTTAAACTGCGAGTATAGTTTTAGTCCTAATCGGAACTCCACTTTACTTCAAATAAAGCTCCGAAAAATAAGTTCTCCGTCTGACAACTACCTAGGTATATGTCAGGTCCACGCGGAGTCCAGTAAATCGTCCCTTCAAATCTTTCCCACCAATGGCGTACTTGTCAAGTCCAGGCGGAGTAAATGAGATGTTGCCAATTCAGTTTCTTTATAGATTTTTGAACACAAGGTTTCGGTTGCGTTATCTTTGCTAGATTGTGTTATCGTGTTGTGCTATTTCTTATACAATGTGGAGACGTTGGGAGTAAGACGTCACAATTAATGAATTGATGTCTAAACACTGCAGTTAAAAGTGACAACAGCGCTTCTCAGGAAAACAGGGGCTGCCTCGAAAGCGGATACGCGTCCGTTCGGCTTTCTCTCGAGCTGTGTCAAAGACACCGGACTGGAGTTCGAATGCAGACATAAGCTAGGTGTTACCTGCAGGGTTGTTAAAGATCCAGGAATTTTAAATAAATTCAATTCCGGTCCAGGAGAAAAAATCAGCAAGCGTAAATGGGTCTGGACCGTAAAGAACCTTTTTATCTGTAACGTATTTCAATTTGGTCCAGGAACCTTTTTTCAGGAACAATTTAAATACGGTCCATGAACCTTTTTTCAGGAACAATTTAAATACGGTCCAGGAACCTCTTTTCAGGAACAATTTAAATACGGTCCATGAACCTTTTTTCAGGAACAATTTAAATACGGTCCAGGAACCTTTTTTCAGGAACAATTAAAATACGGTCCAGGAACCTTTTTTCAGGAACAATTTAAATACGGTCCAGGAACCTTTTTTCTGGAACAATTTAAATACGGTCCAGGAACCTTTTTTCAGGAACAATTTAAATACGGTCCAGGAACCTTTTTTCTGGAACAATTTCAATACGGTCCAGGAACCTTTTTTCAGGAAAAATTTAAATACGGTCCAGGAACCTTTTTTCAGGAACAATTAAAATACGGTCCATGAACCTTTTTTCAGGAACAATTTAAATACGGTCCAGGAACCTTTTTTCAGGAACAATTTAAATACGGTCCAGGAACCTTTTTTCTGGAACAATTTAAATACGGTCCAGGAACCTTTTTTCAGGAACAATTAAAATACGGTCCAGGAACCTTTTTTCAGGAACAATTTAAATACGGTCCAGGAACCTTTTTTCAGGAACAATTTAAATACGGTCCAGGAACCTTTTTTCAGGAACAATTAAAATACGGTCCAGGAACCTTTTTTCAGGAACAATTTAAATACGGTCCAGGAACCTTTTTTTCAGGAACAATTTAAATACGGTCCAGGAACCTTTTTTCAGGAACAATTTAAATACGGTCCAGGAACCTTTTTTCAGGAACAATTTAAATACGGTCCAGGAACCTTTTTTCAGGAACAATTAAAATACGGTCCAGGAACCTTTTTTCAGGAACAATTTAAATACGGTCCAGGAACCTTTTTTTCAGGAACAATTTAAATACGGTCCAGGAACCTTTTTTCAGGAACAATTTAAATACGGTCCAGGAACCTTTTTTCAGGAACAATTTAAATACGGTCCAGGAACCTTTTTTCAGGAACAATTTAAATACGGTCCAGGAACCTTTTTTCAGGAACAATTTAAATACGGTCCAGGAACCTTTTTTCAGGAACAATTTAAATACGGTCCAGGAACCTTTTTTCAGGAACAATTAAAATACGGTCCAGGAACCTTTTTTTCAGGAACAATTTAAATACGGTCCAGGAACCTTTTTTTCAGGAACAATTTAAATACGGTCCAGGAACCTTTTTTCAGGAACAATTAAAATACGGTCCAGGAACCTTTTTTCAGGAACAATTTAAATACGGTCCAGGAACCTTTTTTCAGGAACAATTTAAATACGGTCCAGGAACCTTTTTTTCAGGAACAATTTAAATACGGTCCAGGAACCTTTTTTCAGGAACAATTAAAATACGGTCCAGGAACCTTTTTTCAGGAACAATTTAAATACGGTCCAGGAACCTTTTTTTCAGGAGCAATTTAAATACGGTCCAGGAACCTTTTTTCAGGAACAATTTAAATACGGTCCAGGAACCTTTTTTCAGGAACAATTTAAATACGGTCCAGGAACCTTTTTTCAGGAACAATAAAAATACGGTCCAGGAACCTTTTTTCAGGAAAAATTTAAATACGGTCCAGGAACCTTTTTTTCAGGAACAATTTAAATACGGTCCAGGAACCTTTTTTCAGGAACAATTTAAATACGGTCCAGGAACCTTTTTTCAGGAACAATTTAAATACGGTCCAGGAACCTTTTTTTCAGGAACAATTTAAATACGGTCCAGGAACCTTTTTTTCAGGAACAATTAAAATACGGTCCAGGAACCTTTTTTCAGGAACAATTTAAATACGGTCCAGGAACCTTTTTTCAATGTAACAATACGCAACTTGGACCGAATTTAAATTGTGCGCGAGAAAAGGTTCCGGTCCTGCAGCGCAACCCAATAGAACCCATTAGAATTTATGGGATCCTGGACCTTTAACAACCCTGGTTTCCTGCAGAGTTTTAGACGTACATCCATTCATTCACTGTGACTTTATACTCCCAAGGTCTCCACATTGTATAAGAAATAGCCCAACACAATTCCACAACAAGAAATCTCAAATGTTATCAATAAATAACTGTTACGTGTTCCTTTCTTTTTTTGCAGGGGGTGAATCTTAGCGACGACCTTGTTGACATGTTGGACGACATGCTGATATCCAAGCTTAAAATCTTGGAAGGAGTCAAGTGGGCCCTGATAGCCGTGGGAGTTGTACTGGTTGTTGTAGGCCTGGGATTGTATATCTGGGACTGTAAGAAAGTGAAGACCGTTTGAAACAACCACGAACGTAGCTTGCAGTTGTCGAAATCGATGGAGGGAGGACAGTAAGACTGGATTCATGATATATTACCCCCACGCACAGCCATTGCTAAAAGCCGACATTTTTGTATGCAACCATGACATTGTAGCTGATGCAAGAAGATGGGCATACGTAGTTTTCTCGTTTCACTGCTTTGTTACACACAAGAAATATATATTTTTTTACTGACGTTCTTTAGTATTTACATTATTGAAAATATTGTATTGTCATATTTGGAAAAGTTGTTATACTGCGCACATGTATTCCTTCTACTTTTTCAAAAACGAATAAAAATATTGAATATTTTATTTTTATTGTTTAAGTTCATACCAGTTCCATATTCAAAGGTGACTTCAGACCGAAGCGACACGAGCAACTTCAGGCTACAAATAAGGATTCACCGTGCATGCGCGAACAACAACCCGAAGCAGCAAGATGCACGCTATTGAGAAAACGGTCAAGTCCGAGCGACACGTGCAGCTTGTTGTTCCTTCCGTACATAAGGTTGCATTTATTTATGAAGGTTCGTGTCCAAGTAAGACGTGTCGCGTGTTGTTTTGGTCAGAAAGCCCTAGGTTTAAGCCCATTGACGTGTCATCGAAAAAAAATGTTATCTTAGTGATCATCACTTTGGAATTTAAATTTTATAAAAACTACACTAAACGCACGGCCATGAAATTAGGGGGATGGCATAAGTTCGCGCTGTTGTCACGTCGGAGCACAACCCAATGTGTTGGGAGTTTTGAGGGGATGAAAGATCTCGTTGTACAATAGAATAAGTCTTTGAAATCTGAGGCCTTTATAGTTCAGGCCATTTGTAATCCAGTGGGTTTTTGAATGAAGGGAATATATGAGTACCGGCGATGCGTTGCTAGTGTGGTGCACAATCATGTACTACAAGGTGTTTTGCCCGCAAATGTGGCATATGGCCTGTATAACGTTATAAATATAAGATGGCTGCCGCTTCATGCACTAACAAAGAAAATCGATCATAACTCCTTTAAGAGTGGGTTTTGGCAAATTTTTATAGAGACATAGATATTTTCTTCAGAACTGAAAAAGGAACAAAATTGATGGTTTCAGTTTTTTTAAACTCCTAACGTTATGGAGTTGTGCCCTTTTCTGCAAGGATTCTAAGCGTTATTTACACTTTACTTGTCATTCTGGAATATAAAGGGGAAAAAGTACTGCCTTTGATATTTTGTTGATGCTTACTATTGTGGCGTATGGCCTATGTGACGTCATACATCCAAGATGGCTCCCTCTTCAGTCACTAACAAAAAAAATCGACCATATCTCCTCAACACCTTTAGGAGTCATTTTGACCATTTGTAAGTTTCTTGGGTTTTTGCACGAAGGGAAGACGTGTGTATGGAGGATGCCTTCATTTGTAGGCATGCAATCATGTATTACTACAGGTGTTTTGCTGTGCTACAGTCATTTCCAGGCTTTGGCGACGGTTCCAAGACACAGTAGATGTTCATGGTAGGTCAGAGCAAGGTTGTCAACGAGTAACAACGCCACAACAGGGCCGATATCTGGATTTAACTGCACGACGAAACCGGACGACGCTGTCCTCAGAGCTTGCAGCCGCATCAGGGGTTAAAGTTTCTCTCGCCAAACTGTGTACCAGAGACTTAGGACAGCTGGTTCCTATGCCACATGTCCAGTAGTGTGTGTCCCGCTTGATCCAGTGCACAGTGGAGCCAGTATCATCGAAATTGGACGTGTTCTTCACAGATCAGTCAAGATCCAGTTTGCAAAATGATTCCCATCGCACATTAATCTGGAACGAACCTCGATCACGATTTAATCCAAGGCGATATCGTGCAATGGGATCAGTTTGGTGGAGGAGGAATCGTGCTCAATGGACGTACGGAGCTGCATGACTTTGCTGGAGGTACTCGTACTGCCCAGAGGCACAGAAACAAGGTATTCCAACAACATGTGCAACTTTCCAGAGGCACAGTCGACCCAGACATCATCTTCATGGATGATAAGATGATAATACATGTGCGCATCGAACCAAATGGGTGGATGACTTTCCTGAAGGTGAAGAAATCCACCGCATGGACTGGCCACCGAGGTCTCCAGACAAATCCTCTAGTGTCTTAAGGAGACAAGTTAGCCCGCGATCCTCCACCAAGGATATTTCCAGAGCTCCGCACTGCTCTTCGTGGGGAATGGATCTAGCTGCCCGCAGAGTTCTTGAACCACCTTGTAAATAGCATGCTAAGTCGTTGCAAGGCTGCAAAACTATTTTTTCATTAAAAAAGTAATCTTGTATTTTTTTCCTTTTTCCTTTGCGTTTTTGCACTAAAAACAATTGTTAATTTCATGTATTCTACTCTATTGTATACCATACAACGTTTTGATTAATTTTCACTGTTTTATGCAGTTCTGACACTTCATTAATAAAACATTTTCTCATATCTTAGTCATGTTTAACTTTTGGATACTACTGTAGTAATATTTTTTCACTTTATAATTATTAACAGAAAATGCCTATGGAAAAATCTGATAAACGAACTCTAAATCAGGATATGGACAGTATTTTATGTGCAGAAACTCCAAGGTGGTCATCTTGGATTTCGGACGTCATGTATAGTCTCTTGACACATTTTCCAGCAAAAACACCTGTAGTAATACATGATTGCATGCCTCCATACACATGTCTTTCCTTGGTGCAAAAACCCAACAAACTTACAAATGGTCAAAATGACTCCTAGAGATGTTAACGAGATTCATCGTTTTTGTTTGTTAATGTCTGCAGAGGCAGCCATCCTGGATGTATGACGTCACACAGGTATACGCCACAATAGTAGGCATCAACAAAATATCACAGGTAGTCATTTTTCCCCTTTATATACCAGATCGTCAAGTAAAGTCAGTGGCGGATTAAGGTGGGTGCTATTGATGCAGCAGCATTAGGTCCATTACTGAAATAGGCCCAGATGAAAACAGACGAGAATTTTCCGAAAGCTGAACAATTTTCCTTTGCTATATTAACCTGAAAATAAATCTTAGAATGAAATTTGGAGCCCCAATTTCGGACGCCTAGACACAGCGTTACTTATTATACAGTTACTATTATTCTTTGCGCTGTGACGTAACTATAACGTCGTTGTGTTTATTGTTCACCGAATATTTCAAGTTAATGCTGTCAATTTTACGTTAAACAGTTTACTTAGTAATGTAGTTGCGTTTTTTGCAATATCTTGGCGATTGTTGCCACTTTATTATTGTTCGATAAGTGCGACGTAGTAAATTTTTCACCTTGAAAGTTAGTTGTACAGAACAAATCTACAGTATTTCATTGTTAGGTTTTGACCTGACCTCATATTGTGATATTGTTCGTACTGTTTTGCGCGTCTCAACTCAGTGGGTGGGATAAAGCGAAAAAGAAAAAGAAACCAGCAGCAGAACAAGAAAAGCTTTTGGCGAGAATTCCAAAATTGAGTTCATACTTCGGAGTACGAACATCTTCGTCTCAATCGCCTGCGTCAGATACGATTGCGAGTTCTAGTGCTTCTGAAGGCCAGGCCAAGCAAGATGAACCTGTCGAGGCAAGAGAGAATAAAGAGCGGGAAAGTTCAGGGGAGAGAGAAGAGGTGAAAGGAGACGCTATCGATGAAGCACTATCGCCGACGCTGGAGGATTTCACCAATGATTTGGGACAGTAGGGCGAAATAAACGATTACACTAACGAATATTGGGTCAAGAAAGGTCGAAATGACTGCCAACACACTGAATCGAAGTTTGAAGAAAGTGCCAGACGATACCCAGGCGAGTCGTTCCAACGTCGATGCACAAAGACTTTCTTCGTGCGTACGCATCCGCTCAATGGCGAAAAATCCTATAGATAATGGTTGTGCTACTCGCCTTCGACAGGAAAGATGTTCTGCTTTCCATGCAAATTGTTCGGCGGCAGTGCTGTTCAAGCGACCAAGTTCGTTTCTGGCGGTTTTGACAACTGGAGGGCAAGCGAATCCAGAATAAAATGCATGAAAGCAGCGATGGTCATCGCGAGGATATGTTGTCCTTTGCGAGCCGACAGAGGGAAGCCGGTCGTTTTGACTACCTAGCTGCTAAACAGGTCGAGGAAGAGCGGTGTTACTGGCTCCAGATTGTGAAGCGGCTCATCGACACACTGATATTCCTAGCTGAGCGTGGTCTTGCTATAAGGGGCGCGGATGAGATCATAGGTTCCGCTCATAATGGTAACTACCTTGGCATCATTGAGCTGTTTGCGAAGTATGGTACTCTGCTGACTAGCCATATTAGAAACTATGCCAACCTCGGGAAAGGTCACGTTTCCCATTTGTCATCCACAATATGCGATGAACTGGTGAAGCTCATGGGACGAAAGGTGCAGGACACCATCCTGAAAGAAGCCAAGGAGGCGAAGTATTTCTCTGTCTCCATTGACTCTACACCTGACGTATCACACCTCGATCAGTTAACGATTGTTATCCTGTACGTTCTGCCCGATGGTCCAGTTGAACGGTTCCTGACATTCATGCCTATGATGAGACACACGGTGGAGCAGATGGCTAGCATACTTCTGAACTTTCTGAAGGAAAAAGGCTTGGATATTATTAACTGCGTCGCACATATCAGGACGGTACAATGTACAGGCAATTGTGAAGCGAGAATGTAAATTCGCCGCTTTTATTCCATGCTTCAACCACAGCCTAAACCTGGTAGGAGATCAGGCTGTTGAAAGCTGCAGTGGCTGTACCCGTTTTTTTAAATTTTGTCAATGGACTATATGCTTTCCTGTCTGACTTAACATATCGCTGGCAGCAAGTAAAGAATCGCTGCAGGCTGACGCTCAAGGGTTTGCCTGGAACACGATGGTGTGAACGTGCAGATGCTGTCAAAGCGCTGATAGAAGGGTGGAAGAGTATTCAGGAAGTCCTGGATGAGCTTTCGGCAGGTAAGAAGCAGAAGGCAGATACTAGAAACCAGAGCGCGGGATTTTCACGCAGGATGAACGAACTTGAGACAGGAGTTATGGCGACTGCCTGGAACGATATCCTTGGCCGTCTCAACAGTACGAGCATTAGCCTCCAAGATCCTGCAGTCAGAATGAACGCGGCTACTGGCTTGATGGCATCACTGGTCGACACGGTTCAGTTTGCACGGGATAGATTTGACGTGTATGAGCAGGTGGCGACCGAAAAAGTTCTACACGGCGAATGCAAAGATGAGCAGCGTCGGGGCGAATGCCTGATGAAGGAGCTGCAAACGAAGCAGATCTCAGCCAAAGGGAAACCTTCAAAACTCAGACGTATCTGGTTATGATCGAGTCTGTTAGCTGAACTGGAAAAGCGGATGAAGGCATATGACGATATTTGTAAAACATTCGGATTTCTCTCGGAGAAGTTGAGCATTGAGCAGATCGAGGACAAAGCAAAGAATCTCGTTTCCTCGCATCCAGACGACTTGGAAGACACACTGGCGGCTGAGCTGGTACAGTTTGCTGAATTTATGCGCACTCAAAAACTGGTGACTGTGAACGAACCAGCAGAGCTTACCATGTAGGGCGTTGAATCTTTCTCAGACACTTCCAAACGTCGAGATTGCGTTGCGCTTCTATCTGTGCATGATGGTGTCCAATTCCTCCGGCGAACGGAGCTTCTCAAAGTTGGGAATAGTCAAAGGAGAGCTGCGGTCTTCAATGGGACAGGAAAGGCTAAGCATGCTGGCGCTTATGGGCATTGAGCATGAGCTGCTGCGCAACCTTGACTTCACTGACACGACGGAAGAATTCGCGCTTGCTTAAGGTTCGAAAAACAACAATATAAGTAAGCAGCACTAGCGCACCTCTCATAATCATTTCATGGTACATTATCATAATCACAGAAATAATAATAAAAAACAACAAAAAACAAGAAAAACATTAAAACAGAGAAACAAAATATATACAGGGTGTACCAAAAGTCCCATAACCCCCCCCCCCTCTTTGAATTGTAGACAAACCTGCAAAATGTTATTTTAACAGAATACGTATAATGAGAGGATGGTATACCATTAAATCGGACCAATGACCACTATTTACTCCAGAGGATATGTGTGCACACCGCCATTTTCATGGCACAGTATTATTTGCCTCCAGGTGCGATGTGAAATCCTCTGTAACATAAGATGTCAGATCTGGATTTCGAGGTGGCCATTTTAAGAGAATTCCTCAATGATGTGTTCAGAGACAAACGGATTGGACGAAGATCGCCAAATTTACCAGCACCTTTAAAATGGCCATCCCGAAGTTCAAATCTGACATCTTGTGATAATGCGCTATGGGGGCACATCAAACAGAAAGTCGCCCATAATCGTTATCAGACAACTGAGGAACTTCAAGAAGCTGTTCGCAGTGCGTTTGCTTCCTTCACGTCAGCTACGTTACGAAGGATTTCACATCGCACCTGGAGGCGGAAAATAGTGTGCCATGAAAATGGCGGTGTGCACACAGAGTAAATGGTGGCCATTGGTCTGATTTAATGGTATACCATCCTCTCATCATACGCATGCTGTTAAAATAACATTTTGCAGGTTTGTCTACAATTCAAAGGAGGGGGGGGGTAATGGGACTTTTGGTACACCCTGTATATGTTAATCATAGTATGTAAGTGCATCAGGCCGAATTTGCACTGCAGCATCAGGCCAAATTTCTTCTTAATATGGCCCTGAGTAAAGTGTAAATAACCCTTAGAATGCTTGCAGAAAAGGGCACGAATAGTTTCACTGGATATATCTCCATAACATTCTGAGTAATAAAAAGAAAACTGTAAGAATCAATTTTGTTCCTTTTTCAATTCTGAATAAAAAATGTTTCTATAAAAAATTGTCCAAACCCACTCTTAAAGGAGTTATGATCGACTTTCTTTGTTAGTGCATGAAGCGGCAACCATCTTGGATTTATGACATTGCACAGGCCATATGTCACAATTGCGGGCAAAACACCTGGTAGTTCATGATTGTGTACCACACTAACTACGTATCACCGGTAGTCATACAGGGTGATTCTTTATGTAGTTTACAACTTCAATAATTTATAATTATTTATTGGAACCACATAGAGACTTGGTTTATATGTCATTATGCAGCAAAACACTTCAAGTTTTTTATTAGAAATCTGTTAAGGGTCAATGTGTGCACCGTTGGTCATCCTGGACACATCCAAACGAAAGTCAATTTCCTGCCAAACATTAACCAGCATTTCAGGGGTAACATTAGCGATGGCTGTTGTGATGCGATCTTGAAGTTCATGGAGATTATGAGGTAGGGGAGGGGTGTACACCCTATCTTTCACAAACCCCCACAAAAAAAGTCGAGTGGAGTGTAATCTGGAGACTGCAGACAAAACTCTCCCTAACAGGTGGCTCAGTCGGTAACGCGTCTGACTACCATGCTCAAGGTCCCGGGTTCGATCCCCGGCCGGTTCAAATCCGGGAACTTTTCTAACGGTGAAAGCGGCCCCGGCGCCCACCCAGCGTCGAATAACATGGGTACCTGGGGGAAACCCTGGGGGGTAAAGGCGGTCAGGGGCGTGATGCTGATCACATCACCCCCACTCACGACCGAGATCAAGAAAGTGTGGGGCGTTACCCCCACACCCCCTATACGCCTTCATGGCGTGGTGCTATGCACAGGGGAACACTTTACCTTTTTTAACAGCTTCCACCACATCATCAGCCTAGGGTGAACGCCCTGGAGCCTTTGTGTGTCGCACAGAACAACCTGTTTCGATAAATGTCTGGTGTCATTTTTACACTTTTGGTCTGCTGGGCGGGTCCTTGCCGTATTCTGTGCGAAACTTTCTCTGTACACTCGTTCCTGCCTTGGTTTCTTTGAACCAGAACACGCACTTAGCTCTTTCCGCACTAGTGAAAGTCGCCATTTTCAGCGATAGACCGGTGGCGCCACATGTGATCAACTCTTCAACTACACACTACATGAGTCAAAACTTGAAGTGTTTTGCTGCATAATGACATATAAACCAAGTCTGTATGTGGTTTCAATAAATAATTATAATTTATTGAAGTTGTAAACTACATAAAGAATCACCCTGTATATTACCTTCATTCTAAAACCCACGGATTATAGAAATATTGACATATGCCCCTCGACTATTCACGAACTTTCAATTCACAGGATCCACAGCTTTGTATCGAATGGAACTCGAAAGTGCCTCGGGGAGAGGTCGGTCTGAGGGTCGAACTAGGCAACGCAGCCCGGTTGACGTAGCCACACACTGCGCGGGAACCAGCGACTTTTGTTCCGCTCTCGCTTTGCTTTTCCCATACGTGGCACCAGAGCAATTGTGTCCAGCCGCCTATTTTCTTGGCCGTGCGTTTTAGTATTATTGTTCTTCTAAGTTCAAACAGAGCAGAGTCAATCCAATAATGAAATTGTGAAGCGGCTGGGACCCCAGACCTTCACCTGGAAAGAGGTTTCGACTGAAAAGAGAGAAGGGAAAAGCTTTGAAAAGGAATTTTAAAATAGACAGATATTTGAAATGTGCTGAAGGTATTAGAAATAACTGACAAACAATTATAACTAAAATTATACGTATATATGATTGTCAGTAAGGTAAGAGGCGGGAAGGGGAAGGCAGCTCACCTTGGGCTTCCATAAATATTTCCTCGGTCGTCTGATGCACTAAGAGTCAATAACATATTCATTGGCCACGGAGGAATCATTCACAATATTTTAAATAAAGAAATTAAAACGTGTTTCGAGTAAATGATACTGCAACATTACTTCTTCAAATTTCAAGTGTAGATCCACCATGCACTTTTCAAAATTATTTTACACGAAATATTAGCGGCAAAATTTCTGAAACCTCGGAAAATATGCGAACTACAGGCTTCACCTTGACTGAAACTAGCCCGACTGTGGTGATCTACAGACCTACACAATGTCAATTTGTGAATCCATAACGCCATATTTAAAGATTTAATGTAATGACGCTTACCAAGAGTTAATAAATCATTACATCCATATGGTAGCGTCAAGGTAATCTGGCTTTCACCTTTCACCTACTCGCACATGAATCAACATAAAAGATGACGACAAAGGCAAATTTACAACATGGATTCCGCCTCAAGCAGATGTTGTAAATGACTTATAGGTATCTCCATTGTCCTCGTTGTTGCTATGAGAAAAACAAATGTTTGGTTTTTATTTTATGGTTATGTCAAGCACAATATTTAGGAGAATGTCTTTCGATATGATAAAGACTCAATAACGGTAAGTGTTATCGAATTTATAGCAGCCCATCTAAAAATTAACACCTCGAGCTCATTACAGCGCATCGTCTTTTGTGATTAAGTGGACGTAGTTTGGTTAGAGATGGCACTCAGCTACGTAACAAAGGGCACCATTGTTGCTGTTCTGGGAGTGATAGTTGTGATTATTGGTGCAATTTTGGGATGGTATGCGTTTCCGACGATTGTGAATGATATGGTGGCAGAAGTAAGTTTTGTGGGCTGTTCTATTTTCTATTTTATTGTGCTGAACCCCAAGATATGGATTGTTGCAAGGTGGATCCAGACGGGAGGGTTTCAGACTCAAAAGCGATGCGTTTAGCCAAAGAAAATGGTTTTAGCCCCCTTCGTGATCACTAAAATAGTCTACATCAGAAAAAAAAATCATAATCATTGAATAGAGCAGGACTTTTCAAACCAATCGTTTTGTTGAATTGGCTCCCCTCAGCTTCGAAAATCTGAACGCGCCTCTCCTCAGGATAGGAAGTTGAAAAATTGCTTTCTTTTCTGGACCTTGGGGACAATGCTACACAAGATAGTAGACAGTTTCCTTTCAGTTAGAACCATGAAACGTTTTTATTTTCCAGTTTGAAGCCTTTTCTGGCGTTTAGGTTATTTTTCAGTATTTTTTTTGCCGTTTTCCTTGCATTTTAAAATCATTTAGAGGTTTCTGTTTGCTCCGTGCTGTCGCTTCGTGAATTTTAAATGCATTTGCTAGCGTAACTAACATTTTCAAATTTCGTAACATAGACGTTTTAGCAATTCGCCATTAATCGAAAATATGGACATCAAAAAGGCAGAATATTATTTCAACTGAAATCTTTTGCACTGGATCAAATAACAAATAATTATTTGTGGTAAACTTATTTTTCTCCAGCAAACTAAAATTTATTTGAGTGAAGCCTTCTTTTAGGTCCTCTTGCTGGCCATTAATTATCGCTTTAATCTGTGCTTTTAAAGTAAGTCACAACACAATGTAAGCCAACAAACAACAACAACAAAAGAATACTCATGCAAGAGAAATGCAACAATTTTTCAGATGTTTACTGATTACTGTATCCTGCAAGGCGCACTCTGAAAGGAGGTGAATAACATCCAGAAAAACCTTCTGAGGTGTTTTATATGACATTGAAGTACAAATAAAGAGGCAGTTTACAAAACCAAACAACGGGTTTTGTCGAATTATTCTACTACTCAGTTCAATTTATACAGGGTGGCTCAATAAGTCCCTTAACACCCCCAGTACAAGGCCACTGCGCCATGGAACGTGAAAATGGCGATAACCAATCGTTGCTTGGCCAAGGGGGAACCACATTGACGTCACCCGCATGGTTGGCAGCCATCTTGATGTCCGCCATGTTGAAATCAACTTCAGAAATTTAAATGGGAAGGGGGTCGTGCCACATATAAAAAGGTGCTAGAATTTCACCAGGAAAACAGCTGTGATATTTGTTTTCACCTAACTTTAATTGTTGCAGAGTTAACAATAAAACAAAGTTATAACACATGCTCAATATGACGTCCCTCTTGCGCAACACACACGTGTAATCGAATCTCCCATGACCTTACCATATTCTGAAGAACCTCAGAAGTTATTGCAGTACAGACAACCACAATGCGTGTGCGCAAATGGGCCAGATTCCGATTTTCGTAGCATACACCATGGCTTTCAGGTGTCCCCAAAGGTAAAAGTCGAATGGTGTGAGGTCAGGTGAGCGTGCAGGCCATTCCACAGTCCCTCGGCGACCAAACCAGTGGTGAGGGAATTGTTGATCCAGGTACTGACGGACTATCATCCCATAGTGCGGTGGAGCACCATCTTGCTGGAACCATTCAGGATAGCTCCCATCCTCGGACCGTAAGGATGGTAAGATCTGCTCCCGTAGCAGAAGCAAGTAGCCCTCTGCATTTAAGTTGCCCTCAATAAAACATGGACCAACAAGTCGGGAACCCCAAGTACCACACCACACCATTAGCTTCCCGCCTCCCGTCACCTTGCTGGGCTCTGTCCAATGTGGATTTTCGGGGTGACCAGTATCGCAGATTTTGCTTATTCACCTCCCCCGACACATAAAAATTAGTCTCATCACTGAACAGAATCTTTCTACCGACGGCAGGTCCCGTTGCAGTTGTGCTATAGCCCACTCACAAAACTGCAAACACCTGTCTGGATCGTCCTCACTAAGGTGCTGCTGCAGCTGTATCTTATACGAATGCCAGTGGTGGTCACGTACAATCCTTTGAATTGAACCCCTGCTGACACCGCTTTCCAGCGCCAGTCTCCGTGTGCTACGGGTTGGGGACTTTGCAAATGATGCCAACACCGCTACAGCAGTACCCTCATCCGTGGCTGTTTTCCGACGTCCATGTCGCGGCTTGTCGTCCACAGATCCAGTATCTTGAAACTTTGCCAGCAACTGGCTGACGGCCACATGTGACACGGGTTGTCTTGCAGGATTGCAGTTATTGAAGTCTGCGGCAATGTCACGCGTACTTCTCTCCCCTGACATCAATATGATGGCAATCCGTTCCTCACGTGTTAGTGGCATTTTCGTTCAGATCAGTGAAAAAAGAAATGTGCTACTCTTGACACGATCAATTCACATCATAACTCTTTTAAACTTTTATGTAAAGACAAAACACAATCGTAATTCAAATGTCAACCAATACTACAAGATATGTACATACCGGTAAGTCAATATCCGGACATTTTCAGTGATTGATCTAAACAATAAATACCACATAATCACATACTAACGATAATTTGAACAATAAACATTTAAGCTAAAAGGAAAGGACATGTCATTCTCCCATGCGGGAATCGCCCTTAAATTTAAAGTTAGGTGAAAACAAATTTCATAGTTGTTTTTCTGGTGAAATTTCTAGCCCATTTTGATATGTCGCTCGACCTCCTTCCCATTTAAATTTCTGAAGTTGATTTCAAGATGGCGGACATTAAGATGGCTGCCGACCATACGAGCGACGTCAATGTGGTTCTCCCTTGGACAGGCAACGATTGGTCATCGCCATTTTTACGTTTCATGCCGCAGTGGCTTTGTACTGGGGGTGTTAAGTGACTTATTCAGCCATAACTTTGTGTATTGTTAACTCTGCAACAATTAAAGTTAGGTGAAAACAAATGTCACAGTTGTTTTCCTGGTGAAATTCTAGCCCATTTTGATATGTCGCACGACCCCCTTCCCATTTAAATTTCTAAAGTTGATTTCAACATGGCGGACATCAAGATGGCTGCCGACCATACGGGTGACGTCAATGTGGTTCCCCCTTGGCCAGGCAACGATTGGTCATCGCCATTTTCACGTTCCATGCCGCAGTGGCGTTGCACTGGGGGTGTTAAGTGACTTATTGAGCCACCCTGTATATTATATAACATTCATTTTAAGAGGGAACATTTTTACGTCATTTTAAAATAATTTTATGGTCATTCTATACGTCATATTTTTTTAGATTTTTTTAGGTCAACTTCCGAGTCCTAATAATACAGTAATACGTGTTTATTTACTATTGGTATACACACACACATGCAATGCAAATATAATGTGCGATTAATACGGTAATATACAAAAGAATAATATAGACAGTAAGAAAACCTCGATAGCAGCCAATGTTCAGCAAAGTCGGTGAAATGTATGAGCTTCCTTGGCGTCACATACATCATTCTGGATATATAAGACTTAATCTGAATTTGGGTTTGATGAATCACTGCTATGATTGAAAATCTAGTTTTCACAAGGCATGGCATGATTTTCTTTTACAATATACGACTGCAATTTCTGTCTCAGTTCAAAAACACGGTGGATGACGTTGCCGATTAACAACCAACGTGAGTTGTAATAATATAGAAGATCAGTGCCGGATTTTCAAACCGCAAAATCTCGCAGCGTGTGGGCCTTTACATGATCTTTACATATTCAAATATGTGTATGCAAAACACAAATAAATATTGTAAGGTGAGATGATTTGTTTTTCATTTTAAGTGGCTAAGAGGCAGTACTTTTCGGCTAGTAACGTCTTTTTAATGCTCCATACCACAAACAAAAACATTAATTTCCATCTAGCCGAAAGTTTTTCTTTCATGCTCCGTGGTGTGGAACTAGGAGTTGAGATTCTATTGTCCGAACATGTCAGTTTCAAGGTGAAAAGGGTCTTACTACAATAGAGTCAAGCTAGGAACCGGTGTGATCGCAGCGCAGAACGGTTATTATGACAAAATACTTTTTCCCTACCAACTGCTTCGAGGAGGATTGTCTGAAAGGTTGCCGCTTTTTGACCAAAGAGGAGGGCAGTGGATGATCTAATTGGCTGTTTGACAGCAAGTTCCGTCGTAGGTAAACACGGCAACTGCCAGTAAGGCGGGTCCCGGACCGGGAGATACCGTCACTATAGAAATCCAACAGGCTAGGGACGAGTAACCCGTGGATAGAACGAAATTACTATTTTCTTCTGGGAGTAATCAAACCTGATTTTCTTACCTAATCATTCCTGCGTACACAACCCAACTCATGATGAACTGATAGGAAAATTACAATTACAGAAATATTATGAAACAGGCATTGGTCCATCATTCCCAGCTGAATTGCCTCTTTAAACAGCTCTCAACAGTGATTATTTAAAAATAAGTTTTATCTGCACATGATTTTGCAAAACTTCCATGTGAAAAATACAATTCTACCTTCCTCTCCAGAGGTATGCCAACCTCTGTGGCGGAGTGGTCAGCACAGCGCGCTGCGACGGAGGTTCCAATCCGAGCCTGGTCATGGGTGTTCTATGTGAGAGTTCCTTCATCAATTTCTTCCTATCATCATTCATTCTTTTTATCGCAATTAGCTAAAAGTGACAGAAAAGCGATGCTAACGTCAATCAAATTATTTTTTCCCAGAGGTGTATATACAGTGTGTCCGTAAAATAATGGTGGAGTTTTTAACAGTCATAGTTTTGGAACAAAGCATGGTAGAGAGATGAACGATAAGTCAAAGCAAAGAGAAACTCTCCAAGTTTCTTACCTGTTCAGTAGACTTCGATGTGTGAACCCTTAGTTGCCCTGCAGATGTCAAGACGATATTCAGTCTCTTCCCATGCAGGGCAGAGAACATCCGGCGTGATAGACGAAACAGCTTCAGTGTTCCTTGCTTTTAAATGGTCCAGATGTCGAACTTGACAGGAAAACACTTGTGTTTTGACATAACCCCACAAATAGAAATCCATTGGTGTAAGGTCTGGAGACCGTGGGGGCCAGGCAATCCACCCTCCTCGTCCGACCCAACGCTGAGGAAATGTTTCGTTAAGAAAATCCTGCACGATTGTGGAAAAATGTGGAGGAGCACCATCTAACTGGAAAATTGAATTCTCCGGTATTTGGGGCACTGCATACCCCTGTAACATATCAAGGAAGGTGGTGCCCGTTATTGTTTGTTCAGCAAAAATGCAGGGGCCATTAACTGTCTCGTCCAATACCTTGAAACACAATATGCATGCGCTACATGTAGGTGTCGGCGCGTAAGCTTTCGCATACATAAACTTGGAGAGTTTCTCTTTGCTTTGACGTATCGTTCATCTTTCTACCGTGCTTTGTTCTAAAACCAGACCATTATTTTACGGACACACTATAGCTACACACACGCACGCACACATACACTGAAGAAACTGAATAACAGCAAAAGCTTTGACATTTCCTCTCACAAGTGCGTGTTTTTAAGTAGAGGGGGCCTTCAGTAATATTTGGCAGGAGGGCACAAAATTTGTAGATTCGGAGCTGAAGAAGATAATATATTTTTTACTTTAATACATTTTAAACTTTCAGAAAGGAAGTACTTTTTCAGAAGTTCTCGCGCCTCGTACAGTTTACATACCATTGGAATGGAGAAACAACAAATGCACATTATTAAATTAATAGAGAAAGAATGACAGACAGAAATATAGAGAAATTATAGAAGGAGGTAGAGAAGCAGAGGAAGACAAAAGAAGTAGAGATCGAAAGAGATGATGAAGAAGCAAGGCAAATTTAGAGAAATGGAGAAAATAGGAAAGAGTTAAGTAGACAGGACAGGAAAATACATATATATATATAGCAAAGAGAGAAAGAGAGAGAGAGAGAGAGAGAGAGAGAGAGAGAGAGAGAGAGAGAGAGAGAGAGAGAGAGAGAGAGAGAGAGGGTGGAGGAGAGAAGTTGAAAGAGTAAAAGAAAAATAGGAAGAAGTTTAAAGTTTAAGTCCACTTTATGCACTAATCGGGACTGGGCCTACAATTTAAAATGCGATTCGAACTGTTACATGCTTCAATCGGATATCGAACACGAGACACCTTGATTACAAGGCGACGATAGAAAAATAAGAAGAGAAACGGAAGAAGAAAGGGAGATAAATAGACAGAAAGAGAGTGAAGAAAATTAAAAAAAAAGAGAATAGACAAAAGAGAGAATTGTAGTTTCATAGCTGAAGAAACCCACCGAATTATCATGCTAATTCATTCATTGACAAACATCCATTTTCTTCTCACTTTCTTGTATCAACGTCCAAAGATTATGTCGCAGACTCTCAGCACTATTATTACAAACACACACATAGGTTAATCAAACATTAAGACTCCAAAAAGGTACTTACTATCTATCGTAGCTACAATTGCTAGGAATGAACAATCTAATGTGAAAATAATTGTTAAAAATTTCAAACTTTCAACATAGCTTTTAATAACAGGTAACTAACAGAAGGATCGGAAGAAAGGTAGCTCTATTTGTAATTTATTCAGTATTTTGCACTTTCAAAATATAAAAATAATGAAATTTCCCTGCGGTGAAACATGTAATCTGATAAAATTGCTCAGTGCGAATTATAAAGAACCATGTCTCAAAATGCATTATTACAGCAACCATAGATAAGAATTACTAACGTCCTGACAACACCTTTAACATAATTTAAATGAAATTTATGTAGATGAGAGGAGATTGAAACGTAAATATCCTGAACGCTTTGAAACCCTGTTAAACGTTTTGCACGGCTAGGTCGCGAACATTCAAGGGGATCAGCAAAATATTTTCAAATGCTTATTACTTGTGGCTGTACATGCTTCAAAAGCACGATGGTTGCTACATTGTACGGAGAACAGAATTTTTTCAAGTAAATATGAATTCATCACATGTATATTCATGGACACTTAGAGGGAGGTTACCTCTCCCTCCCCTTCGGAATAAGGAAAAAAGATTTTACCACCCGTTTTTCCTCTGTTTATATCTCTGCTACCGTGCGTCCATTTCCTTGCTAGGCTGAGAGATCGGGAGAAGTGTTGCGGGCGGCGCTAGCGGAGATGCCGCCATTTTCAACCAGTAGCGTCCCGCTTAAATTTACCCTCGAAAGCGTTTTTCTTCGCTCGGAATCGTTTGGAGGTTTCGTTTCGAATGTGCAACACTGTATCAAGACTTAACCGTTAAAACTCAATGGTTTTCGTGAGCATTGTTTGCAATCTGAAAGCTCCGAGCTTGAGTTGTTCTTTCGTTCGCGACTACAGGGGCCCTGGACAGAGATGCGAATGAAGTGAGGAACAGACCTTGAACCAAGAGCGTGTTAATTTCGTACTGTGCGAAAGAGTTTGGTGGTTTATGGTTACTTGCCTTGCTACTTCTTTGTGTAATTGCAGTGTGTGTGTGTGTGTGTTGTGTGTAAGTGAGGCGAATGAAATGCCAGCTCCAATGTTCACGTTAGAACAAAGAAATTTAGTGTATGACACTTGCGTGAAAACAGACTCGTGTATAGGCAATTTCCAAGGAAAGTCCCTGGAGTTTCATCTCCAGGTAAAGAAACGGTTAGACGTCTTGTCCTTAAATTACGAGAAACTGGATCGTTAAATTTTAGAACCCCTAAGGAAAAACGACGTATCACTTTGAACAACTCTTATAACACAAGTTAGTGCTCGTTTTGCAATAGTAATATAAATATCTTCATGCTAAGGATATGTCCATAAAAATAAGCCGAACGTTACTGGTCGAAAATGTCGGCATCTCCGCTAGCACCGCCCGCCACACTTCTCCCGTTCTCTCGGCCTCGCAAGGAAATGAACGCACTGTAGATTTCGTCTGATCCACATTCTTAAAATCTGTTTCTTCTTGCTTGTTTCCTCTCTTTTTGATTAAATATTTAACTACCTTTTCTTTTCCGTTCTCTGTCATGTTTTATAAAATATATCTCTCTCTTCTTTCATTCTTTTTTCTGTCTTGCGTTTCTTTATTTGTTTTCTCTCTCTCTCACTGGCTTATATAAGTCTCTTTTATCCATCTTTCTCGTTCCTTTATTTCTCACTTTATCTTTCGTTCATTATTTCTTTCTCTTTCTCTCATCCCCCTCTCTCATTGGCTTGTTTACATCCCTAATTTCCTTTTCTCCTTCTCTCACGCTTCTATATTTCTCTCTTCTTTTCTCTTTCTATCTTCGTCCTCTATCGTGGTTAATTTCCCTAATTTTCCCTCCTTCTCCGCCTTTCACTTTTATTTCTGTCACGTTCTCTCTCTTTCGCTATTAAAACATTATCCTACGATTATATTCGTTTAACATGCAACCAGAAACATTTTATCCTATCAAAAAATGACCTTGCTTCCATATCTGTAATGATAATCTTAACTTTTTTCTATAAATCCTAAGAAATGGGACAGAATTAAGTCGAAACAATGCATATATCGAGAAAAAATATAGAGAGTCATTCAGGCTATCTTGAAATGTGCTAATCTCTTCTGAAAGCAGTTAGATCTATGAGGTCAAGGGTATACGCGTATGCATAAGGCGACGTAAATAACAGAGTGATTTAGATACGTAACTCATATTACCTCCACATTCATGTTTTTTCTTGCATTGCAGATGCAATAATAGCTACTCTGTAAGAAGACAAGATGAAGATAAGATAACTTTATGTTGTTTACCCTGGTGGCAACACAATTCAAAAATTATTTATCTAACACAACTGGTGCTGATTGGTTGATCTCAATAACGCCACATTTTAACGGTTAGATTAAATACGGCGAAAAGAGATTTGAAGGTAGATGATGGAAAGTTAGGCGTGGGGAAAGGGGTAAAGGGTTGTGGCCTTCATTCAAGGTCTCATCCCAGCATTACCTTGGAAATATTTCTTGCTTGTAAATTTTGCACACAGATCAATCAGGCATCCAGTTGCCATGTGAACAGAAACATGTTTGTAAGGATGCATTTAAAAAAAAAAAAATCTAACAAGATAAAATAGAACAAACTGATAAGAAGTTACAGAAATCTACACTGTACAAACTTGAGAATATTTTAAAACAAAATAGTAATCAGTTTTCATAGTTACCGTAAAGGTAATTGAACATTAAGTATGGGAAACGATCTAAATAGATGCAAGAGAATCAAATTGTTTTCGTACAAAGACTAGCAATTTAGTCACTGTTCCCTGGTAAAATATTTAATGGTATATCGAATGTCTGAATACAAAATCTCACATTTTTATAATCACCAAGAAATATACAGGGTGAGTCACCTAAAATTACCACCGGAAATATTTCATGAACAGAAATTAATATTGAAAAACTCTTTTCACAGATAATTAGGTATGAGAGGGGCTCTTGAAATTAGTGGACACAATACGTTCAACGAAGTAATGAAGTACGATTATCAACACAAACTTAGTTTTTCTTATTGGAAACCCCATTTTGTTTGTAGCTCGTTTGAAAGCATGGAAGAAATCATTAAGAATGACCTTTGTTACTTTGTAATACTTCAAGTAGTTCTCAAGTAATTGTAACCTGAAGTTGAGCGTGAAGGCACATCCTTCAGTATACCTGTCGGCAGAGCCGAGTGCAAATGCCGTCGCGCATACAGCCTGCACGCATGTGATGCATTTTCCCTACACTCGCCATAGATAAGTATCATCCTGGCCTATTCAGAGTCTGAAAATACTATTTTCTCAGCAACAGTTCTGACGTACATAGGTACGCCATTGCTTTATTTGATAAATTTGATAAAATGTATAAGCTACAAAGTTTAAAAGTTGAAAACTTAAAGATTTGTCATGACGAGAAGAGTTGATTGTTCCAATGTACTAAAAATTATAACGTAAATAAATGAACGTCAATTAAAAATTAGAAAGATGTTAATGTACTAACATTTATGCATGTAACTGATGCCGGAATGTTAAAATTTACAATTTTTAATTAACAATTATTTGTTAACTCAGAAAAATGTATCAGAACCTTTTAGATAATTTGTCAAAGCTTACTTACGTACAAACTACACATTTTATTGTAACCTGCAGTTGTTGGAACGACGTAACAACTTTCCTAAGCACAACGCATAGTATGCAGAAGAGGAACATGTTTTTTTACTATACACGAATCAACTTGTGAGAAAGTATGTTTCAAGCGTCAACTTCAGGTTACAATTACTTCAGAACTATTTGATGTATTACAATGTAAAAAACGGCATACTTAATGATTTTTTCCGTACTTTCAAATGAGTTGAAAATAAAATGGGATTTCTATTAAGAAAGAACTAAGTTTGTGTTGATAATCGTACTTCCTTACGTAGTTGAACGTATTGTGCCCACTAATTTCATGAGCTCCTCTCATACCTATATATCTGCGAAAGCAGTTTTCCAATATTTATTGTTGTTCACCAAATATTTCCGGTGGTAATTTAGGTGACTCACCCTGTATATAATTTTTAAAAATATAAAAATTATCTGGTGAAAATAACTTATCAGATCGAAACTTTCAATCTGCATACTTACATTCCGATACAACAAATATTATTTCAAGAGGATTAATTCCGCTCTTAAATACCCCCCCCCCACACACACACACACGCAGACATAAACACACACACACACACACATTCTACTTCAAGAATCCTTTCCAATCAGCCTGGTAATCAAATATGTCAGTCTTTTGTGTACACTTCATATTTCATTTTGCAGATGATAGAAAATAATGTCACACTTTATCTTCCTTCGAACAATAACATTATTTTTAGTACGTATTTCAATCAAAAAATGTTGTGACAGAACTGGTTTTGAAGACGATATCACATTCATGTGTATTGATGTTTAATCCAATACATTTTATGCAAAACGAATCACTACTTTTTTTTATTCAGTTACGATAAGATAATTCACTATTTTTATACGTGTTTACGATAGCATATCATGATTTGAAATATTCAAGTTTTATTTTTCCTCTTGGAGGATAAAAGCAGAACCATCCATATCAATTGCTTAGATCGATAATGATATGGGTTATGAAGCATGTGCGAGATTATTTGAATTATATATGGTTTAGTGAAAATGCATGCGAACTGATGACGTAAAGTCCAATGTTCTAGTCCCAAAAATTTAACAGGTACTACACAGTGGCGGCGATTGGGTTACAAAATTTGGAGGTGGGGCAAGGTGCCCGAACTGGAGGGGGGCAAGGACAGTTACTTTCCCTTTATAGATAAGTTTTAGCATAGTGGGCAAAAGTGACAAAAAGTGTCAATGGGCATACGTTAAGTTTCGGGAGACGTTTAGTGGAGATAATTAACTTTGGATTATGTTGCCATTAAATATATCGATGAAATCATTTAACTTTACAAATTGTCATTCATGGCAGAATACCGATGACGATGATATTTGAATAAAAGAGGGATAGAAGACATTGTTAAAATAAAAACTGAAACACGCATTTTAATTATTGCATTTAAACCTAAAGGGTACAGTAGTATTTTATAGCTGTAGTAGAGTATGTTATTGTACTCCATTTACTTGTTGATATTGCTTTTGTGAATTATCAGTTCGCATGCCGTTAACAATTTAAAAATATTGCTAATTACATTTAAAAAGTAGGATACTTATAAAAAAATCGACAACATTAAGAGAAAAAGCAACAATTTCTTTTTCTTTTCGCCCTCAATTGTCGCGATTAACGATAAGAAGCTTTGTAATACGCTGTCAATTGTTACGGGAAAAGATAACATTATTGAGACTTTAGTATGGGGCTTACTCTATACTTCGAAATCTCAAATCAAGTCAAACGTCTACCTTGGTACACAAAGAGGCCAAGTAAGCGAAAGTGTTAGCAAAAGATCTGACACATTCCCACAAAATTATTGTTAGCTATCAAATGATGGCGAAAATAATGCTGGCGTGCATAATGTGTGCATACCCTCTTCCCTTCTCAACATTATGTTCCCTATCACGTGAAACCAGAAGTATTTGACCTTAATGTACTCACTGGAGTAATGGCCAAATTACAATTTACTTCATGCAGAAATATGTATAAATTAATAAATGGCTTTTGGGTGAGAAAAGTATGTAGGAAATTATCGAAGGGTCATAATTAGATGTCTGATAACCGATGCTATGCTGATCTGTCATTTGCGAACAACATTGGTCACGTGCAGCATTTGATGGATTTTGGAGTGGTCATTATGTGACTTAAGTGGAAAAATGTGTCATATTAGGGACATATCACCGTTAGCTGACAACACTAACAGGTCTAAATTTTGTCAACAGACGCAGGCAACATGTGCCTAAATATTGGCCATACATTGACATGAAAAATCATAATTTTACACCGGACTTCCCCATACCTTCATCCGACCCTCGTGGGTGGTGTCTGGACCCCCTCTACATTCAAGCGTTACGGGCTAAGGTTCTGTCCAAGGGCTGAGACACAACTGGGGGTGTTAAAACCTTAGTCGTACCGGATTTCACCCTCCGTATTAGAGGGTATAACCCGTTGACCAACGGGCGACGAGTCAGAGGTAGAGCAGTTAAATTAAAGAAACACTAATTGAATATTTAAGGGACTGAGTTTATTGTTTGGAAAACACTCCAATATATTATTAAGAGGGAGAAGTTAGGGGAGAAGGATTAGCACCATAAACGGGCAGATACTTATCTCCGGATCGCCTGGACGCTGGAACGGTCGGCTGGCCGCTGCTTCCGCTGGTTGGCCTGAGGCGTCTCGCCTCTGGAAGGGCCCCGGCTTGGGCCCCACGGCTTCTGGCCGGCCCTGTAGACGATTCCCCGTCCGGCACTGTCGCGCTCTTCGCGACCCGATCTTGATCCTTGGCGTCCTCGTTGGCTTCTCCTCCTGAGGCAGGTTGTTAACCCCATTTGTAGTGCTCTCGGGAATTTGGAAATGCTTAGGATAGGGTTTCCGGGTATAGCCGGTGATGTCCGGGAATGGCCGGTGACGCAAGGGTGGGTCCGAGATATGATTACGAGTAAAACTCGTCGATACTTCGGAAGTCGAAGTCAAAGAATTAAAAATGTGGGAAATTACTTTTCGGACCCTTTGTGTCAAGACAACGCGTGAGACCGCATTCTTCGACATTGTAGGTCACAGTAGTCAAGGAATGACCTGCCACTCTTTAGGAACAGATCGGTTTTTGGTTCGAATATTTTTTGACAAATCCTACCCACTTTCTTCAATCTTTTGTGGACTAATCTCTCTTTAAGGACTCCAGATGCAGAGTATGTATCAATGATGTTTGGGCAATAAGCATTACAGCCTACGTTTAACAACGTCACATTTCAAGAAATGAGTATAACTTACATTTAGTTTTCAAAGTACTGTGCGTCCATTTCCTTGCGAGGCCGAGAGATCGGGAGAAGTGTTGCCGGGGGGGCGGCGCTAAAAGAGATGCCGACATTTTCGACCAGTAACATCCCGCTTAAGTTTACCTTCGAAAGCATTTTGCTTCGCTCGGAATCGTTTGGAGGTTTCGTTTCGAATGTGCAACACTGCATCAAGATTAAGTTGCAGACTAAACCGTTAAAACTCAATGGTTTTCGTGAGCATTGTTTGCAATCTGAAAGATCCGAGCTCGAGTTGTTCTTTCCTTCGCGACTACAGGTGCCCTGGACAGAGCTGCGAATGGAGTGAGGAACAGATCTTGAACCAAGAGGGTGTTAATTTCGTACTGTGTGAAAGAGTGTGGTTTTCGGTTACTTGCCGTGCTACTTCTTTGTGTAATTGCAGTGTGTGTGTGTTGTGTGTAAGTGAGGCGATTGAAATGCCAGCCGCAAAGTTTACGTTACAACAAAGAAATTTTATGTATGACACTTACGTGAAAACAGACTCGTGTCGAAACGTGTGTAGGCAATTTGCACAGAAATTCACTGGCGTTTCACTTCCAGGTAGAGAGACGGTTAGAATTACGGAAGAACTTTTGCGTGTGAATCAAGATTTCATCAAACGATGCCAGGAATGTGTGAATGTAGGTGGACATCACTTTGAACAACTCTTATAACACAGGCCAGTGCTCGGTTTTGCAGTATTAATATAACTATCTGCATGCCAAAGATATGTTCATAAAAATAAGCAAGACGTTACTGGTCGAAAATGTCGGCATCTCCGCTAGCACCGCCCGCCACGCTTCTCCCGATCTCTCGGCCTCGCAAGCTAAATGGACGCACGGTAGTATTATCTCTCTCTTAAATAACAACGTGAGCTTCAACCACTGAGTTCTCTTGTTTTTATGTCTTTCCAGAATATGCAGCTCACAAATGGAAGCGAAACGTGGGACAAATTCGTGAAACTGCCTTTTCCTTTGTACTTCAAAGTGTACCTTTTCGAAGTTGCCAACCCGGAAGCCGTGCAAAATGGCACTGAGAAGCCAAAGTTAGTAGAGAGGGGACCGTATGTTTATGAGTAAGTACGAATTTCCCAATATCGTACCTTCATTACTTTAATGAAATTCCAACCAAAAAATAACTAAATCCAGATATACCGGTATATAAGCTCGTTTAGGTGTGCTAAATATTTGAGATGATGTACAAAGTTCGAAAATTTACCAAACCTCCTGGATCGACGAAAGTGCGTATGCGCTGACTGGACGAGTACATTGGCAAAAATAGGGATGGAACTGATAAAATAACATGTTTTGTGAAAATCGTGTGCTGCCGAAAGATCACAGAAATTTCACACAGTAGAACCGCGATTTTACGTTCGCTGATTTTACATTTTCCTGCATTATACACTCAATTTTCATGGTCACAATACACGCATACAAGTGAAACACTGATGTGAAACCTACAGCTTGTCTCGCACATGTTTCCTCTTCTCGAGCTAGTTTCGTCTACCGTGTCGAACAGTAGTAATGTGGCCAGCTTGCCAAAGCATGCACAACACTTGCTATACAACATCAAACACTAAAAAATGATTGTTTAATGACTTGGTTTATTTTACTTCGCTTTTCTGCCACTTTTGGCTAATCCCGCAGATGAGGATGAGTGATGATATGATAAAATTGATGAATGGACACTCACAAAGAACACTCATGCCCAGGTCGGGATTCGAATCCGGAACTGCTGGCGTCGTAGCGCGCTGTGACAACCTCTTTGAATAATAATTACATAATATACTCATAAGATATAGGCAGGGGGCAAGATACAGAGAAGCAAATTACTTATCAAGTATTTTCGGTTGTCATTTGCCTACTGGCAGGAGCGAGGTGGCGCACTTATCTCCTGCAAATTCAAGACGGCATTCTTAATTCCTAGTTTTAATATGCTTTTCCTAGGGTTTGAACCCGGGACCTGTGGCTTCTTATCACCTTACGCCCACACGTGGGAACGGAAACAGTGATGTTTCTGGTACAAAGAGATATTTTCCTATCGTATACAGCAAAATTTGGACCTTAAAATTCCGTTTTTCACAAACAAGATATACAAAATAGAAAATTTATAGTCACCAATTGCAGGATTTATGCAGAATGTTGGATCTATGAGGGTGTAAGTATGATTTTAAAAGATGTGTAAGAAGCAAATGTAGAACCAACTTAGGTATTTGTGCATAATTTTACGCTGGTGTTAGATTGTGGTGGAATAATATATAAATGCACTTAATTTAATCTAATTACATTAGGCAATAAATTTATAAAATTTGCTATATCTTCAGTCTTCCTTAATAATTAAACTTTTAACTTGAAAGTCATAACACATTTTTTTAGCTCAATTACGATCAACTGACGTGTTTCAGGTGTTTATACTCCATTAGGAGAGAGCTGGACCCTGTGGCCGAGTGGTTGTCGACCTCTGTGGCGGAGTGGTTAGTATATCGTGCTGCGACGCCAAGGGTCCCGGGTTCGATTCCCTCTCGGGCTTGGTTGTTTGCTCATCAATTTCATCATACATCCCCATATTCGCAAATTAGCCAAGAGGCACAAAACGCGAAGTAAAGTAAACTAAATCAATCATTAGGCGAGACAACACAGAAATGAGCATGAGTCAGGAAGAGGTTGTGACATAGTACGTTAATGCATGACGTCAAATTTTCCCTTTCTTGCACATTTTTCCGAGGATTCTTCCTTTTTCCTATTTCTGGCTCCAAAATTCCCCCTTTCTGGGAAAAATCCCTACCGGGAACATCAGCAGAGCGAAACCCTTTGAAAACCTGAAAGTGGGCTCAAGGTATAAGCACTATTGAAGTGCGCGTAAAGAGTCATATGTGGCTCCTCTTTTCCGCTAATTTCGAAGCAAAACATTTAAAAAAAGGCAATTCAAGAACGTTAAGAAAATTTGCTAAAAAATAAATAACGGGTAAATTATTGAAAAATGTTTAATCGATGCGATACTGAAGAAACCGTGGATTACTGTAATGTACTGCATGAATAAATAATATCGCCTAATGATGGTGTTTTTTTTCTTAAATTTCTTCTTAAATTTCAGCCAATTCAGGGAGAAAGTGTGGATGGTGCAAAACAACAATTACACAGTCACTTACAAGCAGAATCAAACTTTTATTTTCAACGATGAGCTGTCCAATGGCAATGACACTGACACTGTGGTAATTCTTCATCCTGCTATGGTGGTAAGTGCACTATGATTTACGCGTAGTTAACACTCTCATTTAGATACATACATACTGTATATTGTCATTATTGTTAAGCTTAAAACATATGAGACGCAGGGAAACGCGGCAACAGAACTTCCTTGCCAGATGTCTGCAGGTTTCTAGAGAGGAAAATTTCTTTCCGCCGCGTCTCCACATGCCCTCTCGTGTAATTCCGCGTCTCTTCGTTTAGCTCCGGCAAGCGTCATGCTAGGTCCCGCTGTAGCCGAGCATGAAAAATGTTCCGGTAGGCGTCGTGATTCGTCTATAACACTTTATCTGAAGTTCTTTTGAATTTAATCTTGTGTTCTTTCCTAGCAACGTAATGGGACTTTTGAAAATATAATCGTATATCTCTATTCTCTCTTTTGTTTTTCAGGCTGGTGTTCAGCTCGCCATTGAAACCTTAGGCCTAGGAGAAGGGGCCGCAAACCTCTCTATAAATTACATGTTCAATTCTTCAAAAGATCTTTTCATCAACGACACTGTGCACAACATTTTGTTTGGAGGAATCAAGTTGAATTGTCATGGATTACAAGCTGGTTTCGCATGTAGAGCAATCAAAGACCACCTCCCACAGATGATAATCAGTGATAGCGATGGGGATTACAGTTTCGCTTTATTTAGACATGTGAGTGAAGTAGTATTGGATTATTTAAGTACAATATGTCTTGTGTTGTTATGAGTAAACAGCCACACACACACACACACAGACACAGGCAGGCAGACAAGGCCACCCACAGGATTTTTTTCTAATTGGCACAGTGGTCGTCAAGGTTGGGGGAACATGGTTGATGCTATCTCTCCCAGTAAAGAAAATTCTCATGAACACTTTATCTGAAGTACTATAGGTAATATTTCTAGGATCGTCGGGTAAAAGCACTGAACACATTCACGCCCAGCTATGGGAGGGGCATTAAACGGCCATCCCAGGAATTTTCTGAATCAAAACGTACCTAAGAGAATGTGGCCGCCATCTTGAATTTTCGAGTTTTCCAAAATGGCGCCTAGAGGCTGCAAATGGCGCTTTCTTGTCGAATTTTACAGCAGACTTTTTAAATGTTTTTCATTAAATAACAAACTTTACAGACATGAAATACATGTTGGATCAGCTTTTTTCAGTGTCTTTACACATGCCCAATATTTTTTACTTATAATATTTAATATAAGAGAAACTGGGACAACAAGAGAAGACAATCGAATGTCGCAGTTTGTGACTTACATGCCATTTCCCACCCATCCACACATTCATTCACAAATATCTCGCAAACGGTTCATTTGCTACCCCATGTTTACATAGACTTTTTTGCTTCTACTAGTGTACTTTTCACCGTTTTCGTTTGCGCTATCACTTCTGATGCACCCTGTATATACGTCCCATTACAAGTCTATACTGGTGTAATCAGGAGACCTGCCTGGCCATATTCTCTTGGAAATTATTCTCTCAGAGGAAAAATCCTGAAACAATTTTAAACCTTGTCCCCTGGACGAAGAGATACTCGTCCTGTGCTTTCATTTCCAGGTCAGTGTTTCTCTTTTTCTTTAATCTATTTTCATTGCCTGTTATTCTCCTTCCGGCGTATTTTCAAAATATTTATCTATTTCATTCCTATTTCTTATTTTGCTGTCCACCTACTTTCTTATATCTTTATGTATCCTTCGTATTTTATTTTCCTGTATTTTCTTATTTTCTCTATTCCTTCTTCTACGATCCTTTCCTTGTCTGCATCTCTCATAGTGTAGTCACATCTCCAGCTGACCGCACGAGCCTAGTTAGAGAGCCTACCAACGGTCCAGAGCGTGAGTAAAAAAAGGGTTAGCGATTTTTTAAATATCCCTTCAAGAAATTAGACAGGAGTGGTAGAAATAAGGCCAAAAATAAGAAAAATACACACAGAAAACAGTTTATGTCGTATTTTGACTTCTAACTCTCTCACTTTTTTATATTGGTTTCATTGAATCGAATTGAATGCCATTTTGTATTATTTTCCATGTTGCGTAGTTAAAGAAATGATTCCTGTCAAAGTACAAAGGTCGATCAAAAAGTAACGCACAATCCACTGTAGCTCGGGAATGGTAAGGACTAAGGAAATTAAATTGTGTAGGTAGATGGATTGGTGCTTTGGTCCTTTGGAAATGTCACTAATGTATGATCCATGTGCTTCACTGCACTGCAGCCATCTTTGTTTCCATGACATGAATGCACGTTCGTAAAACTCTTGAGGTTGGTCTTTACAATACTTTTTCACATACGCAATGAGCTCGTTGCCATCTCCAAACTGTTTCCCACGCAGATGATCCTTCAGTTGTGCGTTGTTGCACCACTGTCCATCCCACATGGCCAATCTTCTAAACTGTCATGATTGTAGCATGAGGTATCGTGATGCAACTTGATGCGCGTAACTCTGGCCTCTTTGTTCGTGATTACGTTATTTAGGTGTTGTTTAGGTGGTAAAGGACCAATGCTTCTACCTACAAAATATCATTTCCCTTACCATTCCCGAGCTACAGTGGATTGTGCGTTGCTTGTTTTGAGCGACCTTGGTACTGTACCTAAGGAAAAATCAACAAAACGCAACTAATTATTATTGAAGATAAAACATGATATTGGCTGCTTCCTTAAGTTATTTGCTTCGACGTTGAATGACATCTATTATACAGGTATTGGACAAAATAATGGAAACACGAGTCAGAAGTGGGACATATTTGCAATGTGCCTGGTAATACTGAGCACGGTGGAAATCAACCTTCTCTTGTTTGTTGCAGGTAGTATGGACTGTGCACTGACAGTAGAGTGAGGCAGTGTGGTAGTGCACGTTGTTCAGGTGTAGTGAGTGACCAGTATAGCCGACCTGGCGGAGTTTGAAAGAGGTCGAATTGTTGGTGCCCGTTTCACTGGAGCATCTGTGAGCAAAACAGCGAAGTTATGTGGTGTAACACGAGGCACGGTATCGAAAGTCATGATCGCATACACAGTACACGGTGAAACAGGGTCTGCTAAGCACAATAGTGGTTGAAAGACGAAGCTGCAGGAAAGGGACCGCCGGGCCTTGAAGCGTATTGTGACGTTGCAGAAAAAAACAATGGCCTCCAAAGTGACTACAGAACTTAATCAGCACCTAAACACCCCATGTCATGCAAAACAGTGAGGCGGGAACTGCATCAAACGGGTATCCATGGGCGTGTTGCTATTGCCAAGTCCCTAATAACTGAGACGAGTGCTCGAAGGTGACGTGCATGATGCAATGACCACAAAACTTGGACGTTGGAGGACTGGAAACATGTCATTTGTTCAGACTAGTCAACCTTTACCCTCTTCCCCACTACTGGACGCGTGTTTGTATGGCGAACACCCTCGGCAGCATACGATGTGGACTGTCACTGCCCGACTGTCAAACATGGTAGCGGCTTTATTATGGTGTGGGACATTATATCATGGTATTCGGCAGCCCCCTTGTCACATTACACAGTCGGGTCTCATAAGCAGTGTATAGAGAACTCTTGGGTAACCAGATCCACCTAATGGTGCAAACCTTATTTCCAAACCGGAATGCCATCTTCCAGGATGATAATGCCCCCATTCATACTGCTGGCACTGTTCAACAGTGGTTTCCAGAGCATGCTGATGAGGTTCAACATCTCCCCTGGCCCACCCAGTCCCCAGACCTGAATATCATCGAGCCTCTGTGGGGTGTTTTGGAATCCAGGGTTCGGCGTCGATTTACACCTCATTCGTCTCTACCTGAGCTGGAGTCTGTGCTGCATGAAGAATGGCTTCAAATTCCACTCACCACCATTCAGGACTTGTATCGGTCTATTCCGTCCCGAATCCAAGTTGTATCGAATGCTAAAAGTGTCCCAACACCGTATTAATACATGATGTTCCGACTTCCACAGGTGTTTCCATTATTTTGTCCAATACCTGTATGTCAGCAACCTTGATATTGACCACCTCAGCCGTATGTAGAAAATATTATACTGGTGCTCATAAACATTAACCATTCCAAGTAATTCCAGTAAGAAACGGACTAGATTATTGTGTATGCATTATCATTTTGAAATTTAAAGGAATAACTGTACTTGCAGAAAAACGCAACTGACGATGGAGTGTACACTGTACATACAGGGGTCGACGATGCCAGTCTGATAGGTAAGATAGCAGGATGGAATTACAACAAGTATGTCGACACGTGGAGTGACCAGGACTGCAACATCATCAAAGGTTCCGACTCAACCGTATATTCTCCACATTTAACAACGGAGGACAAAATAGATATTTTCATTACGGACGTGTGTCGGTAAGTTAAACTAAATTCAACATCTGATTAAGCACAAAGGCGTTATTAATTATTTTTCTAGCGATCGTTATTTATGTGTAGGTATATATTCCTTTAGACGATTATGGTTGAGTCAGATTTACAGTACGAAGAAGAGAAAAACTGCGGCCAACTAGATAATTAAAATGGAGAAGCTGAATTACAAAATTATTGGAATAATGTATGTGTATTTGCCAGTGTTTGGTAGTAACAAGTTACTTGTAACGCAGTTGTAACAGTTACTTTTTGAGGAATTTTAACTGTAACTAGATACTTTTAAAGTAAGGAATTCGGACAGATTGTTGCTGGGTGGCAATGCTGAGCAGAGTTCATTCTGAGTTCAAGGTAGCTCTAAACTGGCGTGTGTGCCATTACCCGCTGAATGAAATTACCCTTCTCTCCCTTACATTTTGTTGTTATTGTAATGGTAATGTGAACTGACTTATACTATCGTTTACTTTTCACCGTTTTTGTTTGGGCTATCACTTCTGGTGCACCTTGTATATACGTCCTATTACAAGTCTATACTGTTGTAATCAGGAGACCTGCCTGGCCATATTCTCTTGGAAATTATTCTTTCACAGAAAAATTCCTGAAACAATTTTTAACCTTCTTTCATTTCTAGGTCTGTGTCTCTAAATGAGAGAAAGGTATTTCTGAAGAAGTTTCACCTCTGCAGCCTTGTTATTTGCAATTTACTCTTGTGTACTTGTCGACCTTGGTGTCAGAGTGGTTATCACAGCGCCCTATGACTCCGGGTGTCCTGGGTTTGAATCCTATTCTAGCTTTGGCGTGCCATGTTGTTTGTTTGTGAAAGTCCTTTCTAAATTTTCATCATATCTTCAGTTATCTTCAAATTTGCGATTAGCCACAAGTGGAAGAAACGTTAAGTAGAATTAACGAAATCAATCAATCAGTTTACAGTTTACTGGAAGTTCACCTATTGGAAACTGATATTGTGTCAGGAATCCACTACTCCAACAGCGGCTAGAACCTTGGAGAATAATATATTAAAATAGATTGTTTGTAAATTTACATTGATGAAACAAACGGGATGGTAAAATGTTTCACAATGTTTGCAACAATTTGTCCTGCGAAAGCGAATACTCGAGATCCTTTCTTTACTTAATCTAAGATAATACAAATAACGGCATAACTTCTTCTACTTCACAAAAATAACTGGTATCGCTATACAGGATACAAACATTCCGTGTATCGAGGAGTCGTAGCTTCAAACCGAAGCCTTAATGATCAAAACGTTATTAAGGAATGCTGTTCATCTTGATGTCTCCTAACAAGCTGCGAATTACCAATGTCCTAAGCCAACACCTTCTATATGTGTGTATGAGAGTATGTGCGTGAAGGTCTGAGTTTAATATATAGAAAAATCTAATTTTAAAGCAAATTGAATTGTTTTATCTTTCAGGTCACTACATATTGTATACGAGAAAGAAATCGAGTACAAGGGAATACCTGGATACCGTTACATTATTGACCAAGATTTGTTCGTATCTCCTAAGGAACGTGCAAGAAACTACTGCTTTTGTCCCAAAATGCAAGCTTGCTTCAAGAACGGAATTTGGGATTTGACTAGTTGCCAAAGTAAGTTGCCTTATTATTATTTTTTTTTATGTGTTTAATACCTTCGAGTTTTGTGGAAAGATTTATGGTTCTGAGTTTAGTCTAAACCACACCAATAAATCCTCCATTAAGAACTAGTAGTTATTTGTTTGAGCAAGAATGCAAGCACCAGAAATTAATGTTTAAAACATTCTTCTCTCTCAGTCACCAGACAAAACTGCCCCCTTCCCCTCTCCCTCCAAAAGCAGAAAGCCTTTTCCACACTTTGTATCTTCCAGTTTGGATGTTAAACGAAAGATCTATGTAATTTTTGGATATGCATGTCTGTGGTATCAGTTTTAGGATGAAGTTTTGTAAGATAGGCTTACGTGGCTTGCATAGGTGAATGGAGATTATTTTTTTCTGGGAGGGGATACAGAATATACTGTAAGCATTTAGTATGTGTAGATTTTTCCACATAAAAACACACACGCTCCACTACCATAATTTAATATTCGCCGGCCCCCGTGGCGGAGTGGTTGTTACATCGCGCTACGACGCTAGGAGTCCCGGGTTCGAATCCCGGCCTGAGCATGGATGTTTATGAGTGTCCATTCATCAATTTCGTCATGTCATCACTCATTCCCATCTTCACAAATTAGTCAAAAGTGGCACAAAAAATGAAGTAAAATAAAGCAAATCAATCAATCAATCAATCATAATTTAATATTCAAGCAATAGATAATAAAATAAATATATATCACCAATTCGATTTAACATATGTGATCCTGGGCGAGACCCAGAACCTCTTGTGCAGGAACACTGATGGGAAATTTCCCCCGAATTGACCAACCAGAGAATCGAACCGAGTTACCACGCAGTAGCCTGAAGCCTTAAAGACTGGACCACTGTGATTCATATTTTAATTAATGTATTCGAAATTCAAATGAAGGAAAAATAAATCTCGTACTACACAGTGGTAGCAGAATGTGAGCGGTTTTCTTTTCGATATGCAACGATATGCAAGGAGCTATCGTTGCCTAGCCAACTTCCAGCGGAAAAGTTGGATATAATTATTCAAAGTTTCTATTGGAATAAATCCAAGGTTAACACGACTATTCATTCACCATAATACCAGGTAATTTTCGGCGTTTCCTCGCTACTTTGCAAGTTAAACGACTGTTTCCAAATAGCTTACATTTTACGGCTGTTCTGGTTTTAACATACTGTATATTAGAGAGGTTCGACTTTATTATCACTTTATAGTAATAGTAAGCATAACTTCGAACATACACAAAATAACAATAAAGCATTTAATCACCAACAGCGCCGGACCCTGTGGCCGAGTGGTTAGCACATCGCGCTGCGACGTCAATGGTCCCGGGTTCGAATCCCGCTTGGGCTTGGTTGTTTGTGAATTTCCATTCATCAATTTCATCATTTCATCACTCATCCAGATCTTTGCAAATTAGCCAAAGGCACCAAACGCGAAACTAAATCATTCAATCAATCACTAACAGCGTAAATGCACACAGGTTCAAATGAAAAGTCCGCTCTGCACAGGTCAGGGTTGAACACCTCAGCGAGCACAGAAAATTGTATTTGTGAGGGCGAAAGCGCCGAGGCTGGAACGATAGGTATAAAAATAGGCTGAAAGTATCGAACCTGACACTATTAAATCCACGGGGAAACCCATCTACCCAATGCACACAATTTATATGTTTCGATAGGGTTTTTCACAAACTGCAGGAAATATTACATCGGTACATGTACACATCTAACTCAATTGATTCTCTTTCCGCAGATACCGCAATATTCCTTTCGCAGCCTCACTTCTACATGGCTGATGGACAGTACCAGACCTCCGTTGAAAATCTGTCACCTGACAAGGAGAAGCATCAAATATTTGCAGACATCGAACCAGTAAGTTGATGAGACCAAGTTTCACGCACTTATTTCCATAGTTATAATATTTCCGTGTCCACGGTGTCGTCGTCTTCACAAGGAAACTAACCAGAAACTGTTAATACAGAGTGGAGGAACATTCATGGTAGGATTTACTTTACGTACTATGGTGGCGTTGCATGAACTTAGGCGGGAACCGGATATAGGTCAGATTTGGGGGTGAGTCTGCCTTTAAAAATTCTTGCGTGGTCGGCCTAAGCTGTTGTTCCTCCTGCGCTTCCCGAATTTTGACCCTTCTAGCAGAAACTACGCAGCGTTGCCACTATCTACTGTCAACTCAATTTGGGGATAGCCAAGCTAAGAATAAGCTACACGGGTATGACCAAATACACGTGCAGCACACTAATCAATCGTTATCACGAAAATTGTACAAATTGAACTTGTTTATGCCAGAAAAAAGTGAGGACTAAACTACGAAGTGGCAACGGCATGTGTGTGTGTGTGTGTGTGTGTGTGTGTGTGTGTAAACGTAAGCGCTGCTTCTCTGCTTTCCATTCGCTCTTTGATGTCTAGAAGACGTAATTGATCTCGTTTCCAATTGGCACACAAACTGTCGAGCGATCTGTAGCGCGGGAAAATTGATATGTTGAGCCAAACACGGTTTACTTATCACAGCATGGTAGGGGGCAGAAAACCGTGCATTCACCATAGAAACTTCTTTTTAACATAACGAGTCATATACTAATCACCAAAGGATCTTTGGTCCTCGTTCCGAGTTGAAACGTCATGAAAAAAGGCCAACATCATCAGACAACGGAGTGGAACATTTCCGTGTATCAAGCAGTAACCGACAAATAACTGGTCACATCTAACGTCACAACGGATACTTTGCGAGTGCAAGAAGTCCGCAAGGCACTGCTGTGAAGCCATCGGTTGCCAGACATCCTACTCGCTGGGAGTGTTTTCAAAAAGTGAGATTTGGTTTTCATCACACTGTAAACGACATATCACTTGTCTGTGTACCAGTGTTATTTTGCAATAAACTCCTTGCTTGTTCTTTCAAATCCTACTATACATTTTGCGCAACATTATACCTGGAAACTGAAAGCGAATCTTGGACAAACGTTTAACGCAGCACATGTGTTAAATCAATAAGATTACTTGTCCAACAATTAAACTGTGAAACAATAGAAGTGATTGTTACTAAGCTACTGTTTTCTTTAGCAATGTGTTTCTTGTAGCTAAAGTGGAGTTTCCTGATTTTGCTGATTATGTAATTTTATGGTATTATTATCATAATTTTTTAATATCTACGTATGGTAACTGCTTTGTTATCACGATGTATGAACTTCTTAGAGTATTTAAGTGTACTATAGTGATTGATTTGGCTTATGAAACTTCGCTTCTCTGCCACTTGTGGCTAATCGCGAAGATGAGAATGAGTGATGATATGATGAAAGAGAGCTGAGCCAACCACTCCGACGCGGAGATCGGCAAGTGTACTAGATTAAAGAGAAAATAACAAGGAAGAACTTCTTCAGAAATTATTTTGTCTCATTTAGATTTTTAAGCGTTACAATCTGCATAATAGGACTCTGTTCAAATTATCATTACAATAGCAACAAAATATAAGGGACAGAAGGGTAATGGCATTCGTCGGGCAATGGCACACACGCCAGTTTAGAGCTACCTTGAACTCACAATGAACTCTGCTCATCATTGCCATCTAGCGGAAGTCTGAATGAACTCTGTTACAGTTACAGCTATTTACTTTTAAAAGTATCTATACTTGCGTGCAAAGAAATAGACCCACCTCACACTTTTGACATAAAATGTTTAATTGTTCTTACTTTTTCTTCGAACTGTTTGGAGGCACATAAAATTATTATCCAAATGGAAGCGTCTAATCCTACTTATATGTAGATAAAGTTCAGTAATAAATACGTATGATGTTAATACATTTAATAACATTTTACGTCAAAACTGTGGAGGTGGGTCTCAAGTGTAGTTACAGTTAGAATTCCTCAGAAAAGTAACTTACTTTTAACTGCGTTACAAGAAACTAGTTACTTCCATAGACTGGCAAATACATACTTATCTCGTACATTACTTTCTTAATTTTGTAATGCAGCCTGAACAGAACAGCAACTGGATAAACCAAGGAAAGGACATCATTTACAATTTCAATTACTTTTCTATTTCAGTACACAGGTATACCGCTTCGAGGATCAAAAAGAGTACAGTTCAATTTATTTCTAAAAAGGTACCCAGGCGTGAAGTACTTTTCGGATGTCCAGGATACGTTGGTTCCGCTTGTGTGGATTGATGAGGTTAGTAAACCAAATAGAACTGAAGAACGGTTTCTCTTTATTGTCTAACTGTAGCCTGTGTAGCTCATTATAGAGTGGGATATGGAACGTTATAGTACACAATATTTGCAAGTGATAGAATATAATGTTAATACAGTGTTGTTTGGAACTCGAATTCCAATATTTATACGAGGGTCTGTCAGTAAGTTAGGAGAACGAATGTATTACCTAGTCACCAAAGACGCGAGGCAGGGTCAAGGTGAACATGGTCCTTTTCATAGTCCTCTTCGTCTAGTTGAATTTACGTGTCCCAGAGTGTTTGCCAATCTTGGGATATGTGCTGGCACTAACATGTAGACATGGTCTTCAGAACCGTATGTGCCTTCTTGACAGTTCCATCGAGTAGAAGAAACATTTACGTATTTTGTTCCAAATTCAGGCGAGGGAGTATAATCGGTCCGTCGACCCATCTTGTATATTAACATCGTTCCTTGGAATTTACAAAAAAAGTACAGAATAGAAATAAACCCAGGGGCGTAACAAGACTCTTGGGGGGTCGGGGCAGACTATATGAGTGGGGGTCCCCAGTTATGATATTATTATGACTAGATATACGAATATAACATTCATAATTTTAGTATATGGGGTGTAAGCAAATACAGTTCTCTGTATTATGATTACAAATGTGTTTGTTTTTGATAAATGCTACAGAGACGACTAGTACAACTAATCAAATATATACTGTGAAATACATTCTTTACTCATTAACAAATTAAGATTAATGATTAATTATAATGCTTACATTATAGATAAATTACGTAAAAGCATCGATTACTTTGTTCAACTTTATTTTTTTGCCTGTGTCATTATCAGTTGAAAGTCAATCCAGACCACTAAGACGTTCCTGGCTCATAGTACTGCACAAATAAGTTTCTATAATTTTAAATTTAGAAAACGATCCCTCGCCTTTGGTACTGTGAGAAGCACAGTAAGGTACAGTCACGGTCGTATATCGCATTGCAGGAAAGCCAGTATTTTAGGATCTAGGTGTCTCATTTTTTTTTGCTGGTGACTGTACACGAAACCAGACGTGCATCATCACAAAAACTGGAAGTCAGTGAACTATGTTGCATCACAAGGAGATGAGCAAGCTCTTTCACATCATTCATGCACTTTATCTTGTGTTTGAAAGAACTTCTGATAATATTTATGAATAAAATAAAGGTTAGGAAATGTTTTTGAATTTTTTTAAGGTTCTTTGCGAAGCTTGGTGTCTATGGATCTTGACAAAGAACGCTGTATCACTTTTTATGTGTCCACAACTACTTTCATGCCTTTATAACGATTTTCGTTGTGAACAAATTGTGTCTAATATTGGGTAAAATATTGATAGTGATTCTTTATCTTTTTGATTCTTTTCTCAGAGAATTTACGTGAAATACTTCTATTTAGAACATATTTTCATCATTGTGACAATTGATTCCAATGCTCCCCGAAGCTCAGTCATATCTAAGAGAGCATTACGTGAGAGATCATTTGCAGCCGTATCAAGGCAGTCTGTTTTTATTGACGTAGAAGTGATATTCATCTCCTCCAAGACTTTACATTGAACAGTCAATAATAGAATTTAACTGATTACTGCAGACATGCAACCACGCGAAACCATCAGCTTTGGGACTTAAACGTCACTATAATCTACCTGCAGCGAAAATCCATTACAGTCTTTCGGCGTTTCGGGACCCTATTACCTCGGGGTTGTCCCAGCCTAGTAACGCCCCTGAATAAACTTCAGTTAGTATTCGAACAGAAGAACAAAAGTAAAAACTTCGCAAGATCGAAAGAAATTTATTGTAAACTGCAGGGGAACTAGGTTATGTTTTCATATTATACCATTTAATCAAAATAATAATTGAAATGGTTCCACCGTTTATAAATTACAAAAAATGAGTCTTTTGTGTCACAGGTTACACAACATAAGCTGTTTTACTAAAATTTCACACTTGAGCCAGGTGAGTATAAGTTAATAACAAAACAGAATAACAATGCATTTCAGAAGTAGGGAAGTCTCCCATAGATATAATAATGCATTTGGAATAATGAGTTTACTCTTTAGTTTATAATAGTTGTTATTTTGTAATAATAATAATTATTAGTATTATTTCTACTATTCAAGTTTCTGGTGACACCATGAGCGAGGGAACAAAAATACATAGAGCGAGGTCAGGGCTATGCATGGAGGGTGTTGTGCATATTCGATATTATCTAGTTCAAATTAGGGAAACAACATTTACTTGTCTGGCCTTGTCATGATAGAGAATTCACCGTTAAGTAACTGCAAACGTTTCAACTTTTAAGTATAAAAGTAATTGTAAGCGTTACAGTTACTTGTATAGTTACTTTCTGCTGGAAATTCTCTTGTAAACAATTGCTTACAACTGATGACCATTAATTGGAATGAAACAAATATGTGAAGACTTACATGATTTTTATTTATGCTTCTGGTATATAATATAAGTCTTCATATATTTATATTGTTCAGTGGAGGCGGAAAGTATTCCTGTAGGGAGAGGAGAAATTACCACTCATTTCTCGAGGAGGGGGAAGGGGGATTCATTTCAAAATACAAAAACCCTATTCCAATACCTCATAACAACCATATAGAACATATTTTAAATCGAAAACATTTCACATTTTATAAATACAGAGTCTTCCCTAACCAGATGGAAAATTCCCCCTCACTCCCTTCAAATACCAACTCTGAATATTTAAAACTTGTTTCATTATACGTTATAATAAAGGAAATGTTATACACTTATTGTTAATTGGTTTGATTTTCGAGTATCGAAGTAGGCCTAACTATTTCTAACAATAAATTCCATTTTTTATGTAAGGTTTTGTCGTGTATCGTTGATTGTTGCGTCGTCGCCTTGTAATCAAAGGGTCCCGGGTTCGATACCCTGTGGAGGCACATAGTGGTTCGGATCCCACTTTGAACTGTAGGTCCAGTCCCGATTAGCCTTGCTGTGCATAAAGTGGACTTAAACACCAAATCAATCAATCAATCAATCTTGTTAACTAACAACAGATTTTATCATGACCTAATTCCACTAGAGATGACCATCACCCAAGGCTGCCGTCTGTCTGCCAATACATAATTGGTTACATAGGCCTAACTCAGCTTACCACACATACGTTACAGGTCTTGCATGTTTGTTTCTGTTGTACTTTTTGTATAAAATATGGACATATTCTTCGATTTTAAATTTGCGATTAATCAATCCAATGCATTTTCTGTTCTCTCAAATTGAAGTCAGGAAATATGGTTGTTATCTATCGCATCGCTTCTCCTGACACCACTTCGACTACGGTGGGGACATTCTAATTATCGGAAGCCGGGATGAGAATGAAAAAAAAAAGTCATACTGTTCTGTTTCTTCGATTACAAGTAAATCATGTGGAAAGGAGGCTTGAGCCTTACGTCTCGTAGAGCACTCAGCGATTATCATTTTGCAGCATCCTCTTTCAGCAGATACTAAATATGAACATTTCCCATTCCAGGGTGTCAGCCTCAGTGACGAGCTTGTTGAAATGCTAGAGGACATGTTGTTGACGAACCTGCAGATTCTGGAAGGAGTGAAGTGGGCCTTGGTCGCATTGGGAATTCTCTTAGTGTTGGTAGGAGCCTCCCTCATTGTGTGTGGGAGACGAAGAGGACCTTCCATGAAAGTTAACAAGGAATGAAAATGGAGATATTGAAAATTTCAAGCGCTCAATTTATTTTAGTTTGCGCTAGATTTATATTAAGATACAAAAATATCACGTTCCAGAAAGGGGGATGGGTGAGCAAGTGAAGCAACCCCCTAGAAAATGAAAGTCAACCTACAAATCATGTATATTTCAATCATAGTAATTGCATTAATTGTTATAAGGGGCTGATAATTACAAGTAAGCCTGGTAACCTGATAACTCTTGTTCGAATTACGTCTCTAGGAAATCTACAATTCCTTCTTTATAGTACAACTTATACGGCAATGACAGAATTTCCAATTGAAGCATTGTTTTATTAGGATGTAGGACTATTTTGAAAAATTACAATCTTGCTTATCCCTTATGGAAAAAATGCGGATGTGCATGGTGAGAGAAAACATACACAAACCTCCTTTCATTGTAATATCTCATGTCTTAATGTTCTATTTTTACAATAAAACTTAAGCAAAACGAAAAATTTCATTGCTGTTACTAGAAAATGATACAATGCTTCTGTTTTGTACGCATAGATTATGCATGTTTATTATGTTCTAGGTTTGTTTCTTGTACGTTTTTTTGGGGATATTTAGACTTCTTGGTCATTGGGGTATGTGGAGTAAAAAGTAAAGCGCTCCCCAGTGCTTAGCACCACGCCATGAAGGCGTATAGGGGGTGTGGGGTGTGGAGAACCGAACATATTTTCTTTGACGATTTGTGTCGTTATTCAGGGACCTATAAAATGAAGGATTTTTCAGCGGAATACTGAGAACGGAGAAGAAGCTACCTTTTGTGATGTAAGAGGCTGGAATAGATGTGCCAGAATCTTCATAGTTAGTAGAGTCCGAAGTAGAAGAGACTCGTGTTTCAATTTCAGTGAAGAAAATCTACGATTTTTACAGTTTTCATTACAGAATAGGTAAAATGTAACCATATTATTATTATTATTATTATTATTATTATTATTATTATTATTATTATTATTATTATTATTATTATTATTATTATTTCACTTTTTCGATATTTCTTGCATGCTAATGGTGTTGTTGAATTCTCGCCAGATTTATGTACGTATATGTAAAGGCCTAGCGTACTGGAAACTATAGGAGAAAGTTATTAAACTCGATTAATATAGATATCCTTTGTTCAGTTCAGCAGCGGGTCCAAAAACCTGTATCACTGACTGTTTCTGCTGGTGTGTATTGACATTATTGCCGCAGGATTAACGTTTTCAAGATGTACGAGATTCTACAGTTTCAGTGGCAGCACACTTCAATTTAAAATAGATCCAATTAATCTTCTTCTATTAAACTATTTCTAAAATTATTTATGGATTCTGTTTTGTGTTGCTCGAATATTTTTCGTTAACATTAAATTTCATAATATTTGCTGAACCGTTTTGGCGGGAGGAGCACGTACCCCTGTGTCCCCCTCTAAATCCACCAATGCTTTTTTCTCCTAGGGAAAAACTTTAAGGGCAGAAATTGAAAAAAATTCGGTGCGAAAATGTTCGAAACACTCCATTTCCAAGAGACACCTGACGAGTTCGGACTCCGGTGTGGTAGTATCGCTGGCCACCCTTTATGATGCATGACGCAAGGAAGTAGCAGCTGACGATATTCCTTTCTAGAGGCACAAAAACTTATCACTTATACTCTATCCCCCGAATCTGTGTAGTAAGACCGCACATAACGGCAGAAAAGGGGAGAAATCGACTGCTGCGAAGGCTGGTAACCGAAGTCGCTTTCCCCCTCCACGCAATCCCGTTCAATCTCACGTGTTCATTGGTGGAGCCGTCTCGCGTCACTACTTACGCAGAGACTTGTTTTCGTTCGCTTTCTCCTGAGATACGTGGTACAAGTATAGCAACACGATGAGCGAGAATGAAGCATGAGGATCACTTAATAACCTATTTCCTTCCCCATGCAGAAGCAAATAGGTAAAGTAGCCAGTAAAATTAATTTCTAAAACACGCAGAAACAGATTGAAACGTTCACACTGAAGCGGTGACTGGTGTGAATACTTTCATATCTTTTATCTGCCTCTTTTGAGTGAGCTCACTCAAACGAAAGCTCGTTCAATTTCATTCGTTATACGAATCCTTAAATATACTGATCAAAAACTAACGATAAGAAAAACTAAATATGCTGACCAAGGCAGTAATTTATTTTATTAAAAACATAAACTAAACGTAACGTTTCAACCTTCTAGCAAGGTCTTCTTCAGACTTTGTATCAAGTACAAATGTACTGCCTTGGTCAGCGTATTGAGTTTTTCATATCATGGAAACAAGGCTAAATGGTGTAATAAGTGTGATAAATTTAGTTCAGAATTAAAAGACGCTGTATATTTTCAAACAAATAGAATGTGCTAGAAAACACGTGAGGTACTTTGTACCTCATGTTACACAGACAAGTAACAGACATGAAATTTTAAAATTTTAATACAACCTCTATTAGTGTTCCTCGGGAGTGGTTGGATTGTTGTCATCAGGAGTGGTTCGATTGTTATCATCAGGAGTGGGAAGAGCATTGTCTTGACTTCTCACTCCAGATCTGAAGGATATTAATGTTATTAGGGATTCGAAAGCTGTGATAATACTAGCAGTTTCTCCTTCACGCCTGAAAAAACAACAAAAAAAGCATTAAAAACTATTTACACATGGAAGATTCCTAACACATGACTAGCCTACTGACTGAAAAAAAATGTCAAATTTCATGAACACATTAAAAAAAACTATGTAATAAATACACGCAGGGTGGTCAATAAGTTAGGTTTTTTTTAGTTTTTTTTTAAAATCCACTTCATGCACAGGTAGACTAATCAGGACTGGACTCCATTGTTTACAAATCGATAGCGTTACATGGTCATTTTAAATTTATCTGAATAATAGAAATTACATTATACTCATGTTTGAAACGTGCTGAACGAGATACTCCCATATCTGAGATCGGGATTCGAACCTGGTACCTTCGGTGAGATTGCCAGTACATTGATTGATTGATTTGGTTTATTGAACTTCGCTTTTCTGCCACTTTTGACAAATCGCGAAGATAAAGATGAGTGATGATATAATGAAATTGATGAAGGGACACTCACAAAGGACACCCAAATCCAGGCTGAGGTTAGTTATGATAAGGTTAAGTAATGTGGTGGAGTGGTTAGCATAGCGAATTGTCTTAGGTTAGAATATAGTGACATACGAATCATTATTCTAGTTCCTTTATGTTCTTAACTTCCTTTTTTTGGAAGTTAAAAAAGATAAAATTAAATATATGCTTACAGGCCGAAACCAAGTGTTAGGTAATAATCAAAATCAAATTATTGATAACAACTCGTTTGAACCAGTTTCCAAATTCAAATACTTAAGAGTTATATTAACAAGTGAAAATTATATTAAATAGGAAATAAAAAGTAGGGAAATGCATGTTACTTCTCTCTTCATAACTTTTGTCTTCTCGTTTAATATGTAAGAATCTAAAACTTAAAATATACAAAACAGTAATTTTGCCTGTAATATTATATGGGTGTGAAACTTGGTCCCTTACATTGAAAGAGGAACATAAATTGAGAGTATTTGAAAATAAGATCCTTAGGATAATATTTGGACCTAAAAGGGATGAGGAGACAGGTGAGTGGAGAAGGTTACATAATTTAGAACTACATAATTTGTATTCATGTCCAGATATTATTAGAATAATTAAATCAAGAAGACTTAGGTTGGCAGGCCATGTGGCACGAATGGGAGAGGAAAGAGGAGTTTACAGAATTCTTGTTGGGAAACCTGATGGTGAGAGACCTGTAGGAAGGCCAAGACGAAGATGGAGGGACAACGTTGAGATGGACCTAAGGGAAATCGGTAGGGATTGAAAAGAGTATATAGATCTTGCTCAAGATAGGGACAGATGGAAGACCTGTGTTGCTGCAGCCATGAACCTTCGGGTTTAAGAAGGCTAGAGAGTTAGTTAGTTAGTTGTTACTTTATGTTTTTCATGAAATGATCATTTTACCTCCTTTCTACCTTTCTTTACCTTTTTCATTTCTAACATTTAGCTTAATATTAAGCATGAAGAAATCGCTTAATGTGGGAGCTTAGTGTAATACATATCATTACATTTGACATTTTCATACTTTTTGACATAATGAAGTTGATCATTGATGCCGTAGTGTTAACGCTGTTCCGGGTTCGATCCTGCAGTGGAAACATAGTGGTTCGGAAGACACAAACTGTAGAACCAGTCCCAATTAACAAAATTTAAACAACATTTTGACATAGTGATATAATTTATTTTAAAGTTAGTTGTTGAATAAAGTAACTAATTTTTTACTGTATCTTTCAATCTCTCTCTCTCTCATACTATAAACATTTTTTAATGTAACAATTATTTTTTCCCAGTAGTTGTATTTCAGTTATTTTTGCGAAGTAACTAAATTAACAATTTATTTTATGTTTAAGTATGGCTGCTCATTACTTATTATTTTGAACTTCCTTCCATCTTTATTTTCATATTTAATAACATTTAGTTATGAGCTCATGAGAATTAATTTTATTTTTAGATGATCAAAAGTGAAAATATATCATCCTCCTTGTAACATGTTATAAGAGTTGTACCTTATAACTACGTAGAATAAAGCAATTGGTTTAAAGTCATTTGCTTACACATATACGCCGCCCACGCCAACGTGTGTGTGTGTGTGATATTTTAACAATATTAGAATTTTAATGAATCAACACTGATGTTTGTGTATCTGGTTGGGGTTTGTTTACGAATTTTCTTGCTTTACTTACTTGAACACATCTTCAGGATCGAATACAGCAACTTGTTCTTGAACAAACATAGGTTTAACGCCTTCAAGGGTTTTCATGTATTCCGTACGATGTTTTGGCAATGCAGGACCCCACTCAGGCGTCGGACGGATGCTGGATATTATTCTCTGCAATAAATACTTTCATATTTATATTTGCGTGTGTGTACGAATAAGTGCTATTGGCAAAGAAGAAAACTACGAATGGTTGTAGGAACCTACTTTTATGATAAGCTACCTTAACTATTATAATTATTTATTATTATTTTAGAAATGAATATATTAATGTTTCAATTTAATTAAACAGTTTATATATGCGACATCAATTTTTAATCTTTAATTCACTTTATGAGATCCCAAAACGTACACTTATTGAACATTAATATGAACAAAAATACATTCTCGTGCTAATAACTTATTTATCCACTGCATCCATTCACCATCGGCTATATCTATTGGCGACCATGTATTCGAAAAATCTCTACACAATATTATTTTTTCATAGAGTACATATATGCTTCCTTTACTAAATGATGATCCGTTACATATAAAATGTTTGTATATTGATATTTTTGTGTTATTTACCAAAGGTAATTCCACAACACACCTCAACCCAACCTAGTAGAATATATCCATCACATTGTATTTTAAGCGTAAACAATTTTTTTATATGCTAGCAAGTTCAACCTTGATTCAAAATGTTCATGACTATGTTTAACTTAAATTTCGGTTCCATTGGATGATTTAACAGTATGTAAACAGTGTAGTATCGTTATAATAATCTGTATTACAATGACATTAACACAAAATGTTAGAAAAAGTATAGTTGCAACGATACGAATTACTAGTGGCGTAGGCATGCTATGGAAAGTTAATAAAGTCACTGAGTATAGCACAAGCTTCGTACCTGTTTAAAAGTTCCTTTGGATAGGCAGTAAACTCTGACAGCAACGACTGGTACTGGCAGCAGTATAAAAGCGACGAGACACCATCCCAGGTGAGCTGCCCACATTGGATATTCAATCTTATTGTAAGTTATGGTTGTGTAACTGGCGAGGAAAAACGCCAGAATAAACTGCAAGAGAGGTAAGACAAGGCAATGTGAGTCCAATACCTAAGACAAGTTTAGAAAACAAAATCTCTGAAATTAATATATTTGCTAAAAAAAAAGATAGGATTTAATTGAACTTCCCGCCAGATGTTAACAGATGGCGTCAACTGATGACGTGCGCGCTCCAGTCCAATGACAATCGCAGAGGCTGTGCACGCTCTGTTGTTTGGCTGTCGTAATTGGCCTATTCTCTTGCGCGGGGAGTTCGAGAGCTACAGCGTGGCCGACATAGAATTTGGTCTCGATATACTCAGTGGTGGAGGAAATATGTTCAGCCCGACTCTGCTTCGGTAGCCTCTTTTTGTTAACATTTTCTCTCTCTTATACCTTGTCTTTCATCCTTTCTTTTAACTTTCTCATTTTTTTCAGAGTTCCTTGATCTCTTTCCATCTATCTACGCTTCTTCACCTTCTATCTCTTTCTCCCTCTGTTCTTTCATATATTTGTGCCGATCTCCGTGGCGGAGTGGTTAGCGCAGCGCGCTATGACGCCTGAGATCCAGGGTTATAATCTAGGCTTGGGCTTGTGAGTGTTCAATTTCATCACATCAACACTCGTCCTCATCGTCACGATTAGCCAAAAGTGGAAGAAAAATGACAAACTAATTTAATTAAATTAAATTTGATTCAATTATGTATCTATTTATTTTATCTAAAGTTTCAGGTATAATACTGAATGACCATTTTATACTGAAACATTAACAGCAGGAAAACAACAATAACAAGAAAACAATAGAGTACAAGATGGCATATAAAACATTTAAAATTACACATACATTGTTAACTCTTTCCTGAAACCATGCTCTGGCAAGAATATATAAACAATTGAGCGAGAATTCTTTCAATTAGATTCGATTGCATTAAATGCAATTCAATATGTTTTTTGTATCTCTGCACATACAGTTAAACTGGAAATTTGGGCAGTCTCAAATAATTTATTTAAGCGGATTATAAACGAAAAGGACCTAAGGAAACTGTCAGTTACTTTCACTAAGCTAGTGCCGCTGTATTTGCAATATAGTCGACGCGACGAAAGACAATTTCAGGTTTTTTCAACTACTCCAATTAAACCCTTCAGCATATATTTTCAATTCCTTACTTAGACCATTCTATGGTAATGTATAGGCGATGTGCCGTATGCTTTTCCCGGATTGCTTTATGCGCAATCATTTCTAGTTCTGCGTCAATAGTTTTTAAGGCAGTGGCGAGTTTAACAAGTTTCGTTTGAGGAAAGCGACTGGCCTTTTTCTTACCTGTCTCACTCTTAAATTCATTAGTTCGTTCGGGAATTATTCTTATGTTAATTGACTATTTGTTGCTAGTTTTAGATATTTGGAAAGGGGGTGATCAACCCCCGCAATTCCATCGATCCGGCCGTGTTCTATGAGGGAAGTTACAAACACATCCGATACGTAGGTGCCACAGGGAGTGTATTTTCAATGGCGTCTTTACCGCAAGTGTCTGCATATGAAGTACAATAATTCTCAGAATGTTAGGGACTGTGTATTCGTAAGCAATGTTAATTAGATATTATCCAGGAGTTCTCTCAAACGTAGTGTTAGACTTAGTATATAACATGGCTACATATTCTAGGAAGTAAGGCCAGATTTGAACTAAGACGTATATATTCTGTGACTTTGTTGATATATTTTGTGAAGCAATGGTATGTACATTGTACACTTGTAACAAATGGTTATTATAAAAATTTAGTATCAAAAGGAGCAATCAAAATAATATGGCATTGTTTGATTTATTTAAGGACATGTAGTTTAATTTGTACAGCCAACTGCAAAGATGATAGTAATTACGTAAAATATCCGTCACTATTTTCAATATTTTTTATTCTACTTCAACTGTTTCAAAATATGGAATCCTGTTGATGTGAAACATATGTTATTCTCTGGTTATTGACGTTTTCATTTCAATTAATGACCATCACATTGTGGAAAACAGACTGAATCAAAATGATGATGGAAAATTCGCCCACTATTTTTTTGTGGTTGACAATGGATACTGTCCAATTAACATTGCATGATAAGAGAAATGAGAAATGTAGCGAATGAAGGCAACGTAACAACTCACCAGAATGAGAATCGGTGTTATGTAACTCCAGCACCACTTCCACCATCTGGATATGGTACGACGGTGCATCATTTCCATGTCAGCCATAAACCTATTGACGCCTGCGGATGAAAGAAGAGTCCAAGTAGGAAATTGTCAGATGGCTATATCGATCTCAAATACTGGGGAACAAAATTTTTGTTGCATTGATATCTGTTCTAACATAATTTTGGTGTGTTGATTTCAAATCTGAAATTAGTTATTCTCCGTAAGCTATAATTATATCTCAATTCAACATTTTATTTTTAATCTTGATATCAGATTTTCAAAATGAAATTCAATATTATAAAGTTGGATGCCATTTTGGCGCAGATATTGTTCACGTAGTCATAAACACTTGTATGTGCATCACAATATGCATTAAAGTTTGAAAATACAAGAATGGAATTAAAGTAATGTAATTAATTATTGTCGCCCTCCTAAAGAAAGCTCAACAGGTAACAGCAAGAATAACTATGCAATGCATTCTAATACATGGCCAACTATACCACATCACTGTAGATTTTAAAATTCGGGTAGCAACAGTGAAATTATTTATAATGGCATATTAATTATTCTGATTATTAATACACATGATACAGAAAACACGCAAATATGAAAAAAACACATATTAAGAAAAAAGCAATGGGAATTTCAGTAAGCAAACTCATACTATCGTATCATTCTAAAGAATGATGGGATCGAACCAACCACCCCCAATAGATTAAATGGAAAATATAGCTATTCATCATTCATCCTCGTTAATGATGAGACTACTTGTCCTCATGACAAGTGCGAAAGGTACAACTGAAATATAATACCTAGATATACTACTAGAAATGGCAAATAGTCACTCGTTTGATTTTGTGAACCTTTGAACTTGAATCATGCATGTTATGATTAGGATACTTACCTGTATACACTTAGAAGAACGATGATGATTATTAGGAAACGCAGAGTAAAAATAAACTAAGCTCTCTCTCTAGGCTTCTTACGTAGTTCTCCTAAGTCAGTCAGATTGCTCCTTCTGTCCTTTTTCCAAGTCCTGTTGCCTGGTTCTAATCAAAACCAAAAGTGAGAGTCCCTTGCCAGCCTGTCCATCCTTCTCAACACCTCTCTCTGCAGACTTCCTATACGCTGATGAGTCAGTTTTTACCTTCCTACTCATGTAAGCTGCTTCTTGTTTACCTCACGTAAACCTTGCAGCCCCAATATATCAGGAAGTGGAAGTCTGCGTAACACACTACTGTGCATAGTTCCAATACCTGAGAGGACTGGACAGCTGGTGTAAACAAGTGAATGAACTTAGGTGAACTGAAGCTTAGAGAAAGTTAAAATAAAAATATCGAATAATGCTATGGATTGATACGCTATTATTAATTAAAATGCACCCATTTGAATTGATTTCAAAGTTTATAGTCGCGCTACTTTTCAATGATGAACATTTAAACAACACGTTAGACATCTATTGTTTTAAAATGATCCACTGTACTAACAACACATGACTTACCGTATACTCTGGCTATCACAAAAACTCTGAATAGCGACAAAAGAACTACAGGGAAAGAAGCAGTGTACCAATCAAGGAAATTTAAGACGTATGCACCACCCTGAAATAATCAAAATATTTTATGTAACTATGAATATGTACAAAAAATTATCAGTTTCGTTTTTCATTTCAAACCATATTGTACCTTAATCCGGAAGTAACATTGGTAAATTTATTGTTAATTTTAATTTAAACTCAATCAGTAATTGTACTGAATTGATATTGAACAGCAAACTCATGTACTTTTCATGTAAACTATTCCTTTAATTTCATGTGCATTAAGGAAAATGTTAAAAGATGTACTATGAACAAATGAATGAGTGTAAGACAATTTTATTTTCATAGATCACACATACATTATAACAATAATAACAAAAATATGTATCTTTGTGTTTCATATTATTATTAGGTGGGTGTGCGCAATTTCGCCATGTTTTCAATTCTGCCAGGTACCTGTATTTCCCAACACGTCGGCCTAAGTCGGTAGATGGTGCTAGTGTATAGGTAGGTAGCGCACGCTGATCGTGTTTTGTCTCATTTCGATGGGGAGGAGCTAGACGGGAAAGACAGGCAGCCATTGTGTGTGCGAGACGTAATGTTGTTATAAGATCGAGAGCAACGAAGTGCGGTCCTTTTGTCCAGGAAGGAGGGTTCGAAGCTGTGTAGTAAGTATTGCATTGTGAAGAAGAACGCTCTCTGCCTACAATGATATGTGTAACGTTTTGTCGTATACATTGAGAGTCATATTCTCACCCCATTTGTGTAGTCATTGGAAGTGCTTTCAATTTCGCCATGAAGAACAAAGGGTGGCAAAATTGTAAACTATGCTAATATGCATGAGGTAATGGTGCAAAGGCAGTGATATCTCCTTTCTTTGGGTTTCGTTGCAGAGGATGGCAGACCGACGGAATCAAGGAAAGTACTACAAGTGGTCAGCGAATGATTTAAGCAGAGCTGTGACCAGCGTTACCCAGCAGCAACTGTCTGTCAACGCTGCAAGTAAACAGTTCAACATACCACGCCGAACATTAGGTGCCTTTGTACATGCACGAAAAACACAACGGACACGCGCTGGTAGAAAACCTGTGTTAAATGTAGCAGAGAAAGATGTCCTAGTCCAGAGGATTGTGCGGCTAGCGGACGTAGGATTTCCTCTCACACCGCGACTGTTGAAAAAGTGTATTTACACGTTTTGTACACAAAACAAGCAGCCACACCCTTTCAACAATATGCAAGGTGCAGCAGGTCGAACATGCCTTCGTGGGTTTTTTGCACGACATCCTGAAGTGGCTAAAAGAAAAGCTCAACATTTAAATGAAGCAAGGGCCCAGAAGTTAAATAGGTTCATTGTCCACGATTATTTTCAGAAAATACACAAAGTGCTCGTTGATCTGGATCTTGTGCAGAAACCCGAGCGGGTATTTAATGTTCATGAGAAGGGATGTCGTTTAAGTTTACATCATCAACCTGTTGTTCTGGCCAAACTGGGTCCAGACGTGTGTACTACAGAGGAAATGAGCATGGGGAAAATGTGTCAATTGTGTGCTGTGCAAATGTAGTAGGAACTGTCATTCCGCCAATGATTCTGTTCAAAGGGCAACACCTGAAAAGAGAACGGGACAATAATCTGCCTAATGGAAGTGTCGTGCAGGTAACTCCAAAAGGTTCAATGACTATTGAAGTGTTTGTTCAATGGCTAGAACGTTTTGCTCGGTTCAAACCAAATGGACACTGCTTACTAGTGTTGGATGGAGCCAAGTGCCACTTGGATCACATAATTCTTGATGCTGCTGACAGACATGATGTTCCCCTTCTCTGCCTACCGAGCAACACTACACACTAACTTCAACCGTTGGACAAATCTGTCTTTCGATCCTTTGAGTCATATTGGGATGACGAACTTATGAACTACTGGGCACGAACGGAAGACAGAAATTTGCCAAAACACCGCTTTGGTGCGATTTTCACGCCTGCTTGGGAAAAGGCCATAGTTCCGAGAAATGTTGTGTCCGGATTTGAAGCATGTGGTTTGATTCCATGGAATCCTATTAAAATCCCTGATGAAGCTTTCGCGTCCAGTAAAACTACAGCAATACCTGTTGTACCCGAGGAACACACAGACGTCGCAGTCCCTGGACCAAGCAATGTCGTACACCAGACACCTACGAGTACGGCGACGTAGCATGTTGATACGAATGAGACGTCTGATTCTCATCACGATTCAGCTGCACAGAGCAATCCGATGAATAGGATACGCGCCTTTCAGAACATTGTCTACCCCAAGGAGAAAAGCCCCTCCGACGAAAACGCGCAAAGCCATCAACAGCCGGGCTACTGTTATTACCAGATCCTTATTTCCAGAAAAATCACCGGGAACATCAAGAAGGTCAAGGTCCACAAAGGGTGAGGTTGGGAGTACACCTACTCGCCCAAGTTGGTTTTGTTTTCTGTGTGCACAGGATGTTGTCAAAGACATGAGACTTTGTGAAAGTTGTTCCCGTTATGTTCATGAAGAGTGTGTTGGTTTGACGAAAGCGGATAAATAATTGTATTTCTGTCCTGAATGCTCTCGGTAACATCAACAAAGGTTTAATGTTGTGTGACACGTGTTTCTTAAACTTAGATAATGTTCATATTCCTGTCCGAATAATAATCACACTAATCATTTAATACATATTTCCTAATGATTATATATTATGTTTGTCATTACTATCTATACTTTCTTTCATTATATTCATGGGGTGAAAGTATGTTTGTTTTGTATTATTTGTTTTGTAGCGCGGTTTGTCCTGTCCCCTCTGTTTACAGTGGGTGGCAAAATTGTGTACAGGGTGTATGCAATTCCGCCAGTTGCGAGGTTTTTTCTTTTGTCTTTTGAAGTACCTGATTAATAGCGTATGAACGTGATTTTTTTTCCACACATACCTTAACCTATATACTATCAATTTCCAGTATAGACGTTATCACCATACCAATCAGGAATTTGCAACGGCCGTTCAAAGCTTAACGTGGTGAAATTGCGCACACCTACCTTATTTATATTATTATTGGCCATCTCCGATGGCGTAGTGATAACGTCGTCGCCTTTTAATCAAGGGATCCCAGGTTCGATACTCGGCGGAGGCACATAGTGGTTCGGATCCCAATCTAAACTGTAGGCTCAGTCCCGATTAAACTTACTGTGCATAAAGTGGACTTAAACACAAGCTCAATTAATTATTATTATTATTATTAACTGTTGGCTAGCTGATACAAGGGTTCACTCAGCCTTTCATCAATGAATTGCTGCTAGTGATGTTGGTCACTTTATTTCCATTATGGCCGAGACTGGGATTGTGTAAAGCCCTACATTTGCACCAATGACGTGTATGGCATGGTTTAATGCACCTTGTGTTTTCTTGTCTACGTGACACCTCAGTTTAATAGACTAATTTCGAAATAATATAGCAACAGTTATACATTGGTACACCATCGTGCGTAAATGGAGAGCTACGAATGAGTAGCGTAACCCTCTCATGGAAAACGTACAACAATGACTGGGGTTCGTCGTGCTTACCACACGTCAGCCTGTAGCTGGTTGGATGATGCCCTATCTATGGTGGGAGTGAGGGTGGCAGTCGGTAGCTAGGCTTTGGCCCTCACGGGCTCGTGTTAGTCATACATGGTGGTTGGTATGCAGGGGTTGTTCTATTTTTTTCTAGTAAGAAAGCACCGGATGCGAGACAAGGTAGCTAAATATAGCAGTGACAATTTTAAAAAAATAAATACCCAAGCACTACCTACTCCAACAAACACCACACAAGTACAAGATCCCGTGCAGACTGAAATGAAGTACCCTGACTAAAATAAGTACAAAAATATTTTGGTACGTACCATGCGCTAAATAGTTAATGAATAAAATATAAACCACTATTTAAGTTATTATTTCTTACCTGCATGACACAGGGAATGCCAAGAATAAAAAGCAACAAACAGCCAAGGAATGTAACAAATGACTTGTATGGAAGCAGAATGCGGACTTCGTCTGTTATGCAAGATATAATGGCATCAAACAAAGCAAACTGTTCGGAAGAAATAAAATATAGAATAACGTATGACACACCCACCCACACACACACACACATACATATCCAATATAATTCTATATGTGTAGTTACCGGTAATAAAAATGGGACACCTATATTTTGATAATACTCGCTTCCCGCAAGGTGTTATGTGTGTTGCCTAAATCTACGGCGGTGGTAGAAGTCGCCATTGAAAATTTGCTATTAAAATCTACTTATCACCTTAGAGTTAGGCCATACACATAACGCCTTGCAAGGTTGTGAGTATTTCAGGATCTAGGTGTCAAAATTTTATTGCCGGTGACTGTACACATAAGAAATGTGTGTATGTGTGTGATTGATGGATTTATATGGTGTTTTAAGTTCACTTTATCCACAATAAGGATAATCGGGACTGGATCTACAGTTTAGAGGGGGATCCGAACCACTATGTGCCTCCAACGGGAATCGAACCCGGGACCCTTTGATTACAATGCGACGACGCTACCACTGCCCCATCGGGGAGTACAAGTCTATACATTGATTGCATCCCCGATGGCATAGTGGTAGTGTCGTCGCCTTGTAATGATGGGGTCCCGGGTTTGATACCCGGTGGAGGCGCATAGTGTTTCGGATACCACTTTAAAAAGTAGGTCCAGTCCCGATTAGCCTTACTGTGCACGAAGTGGACTTAAAAGCCAACAATTGAAACCATATTTTTTGATTGATTTAGTTTATTGTACTTCGCTTTTCTGCTACATTTGACCAATTGCGAAGATTGGGATGAATGATATGATGAAGTTGATGAAGGGACACTCTCAAAGAATACCCATCCCCAGGACGGGATTCGAACCCGGCAATAGAAGGGATGATTCCGTTTTATTTGAAATGTTTAATGAAGCAGAGCTTCACATAAAGAAAACCGTAGAAATCTAACCAACAATATGATTTCTTTTTTTTTCTGGAGATGAGACGATTGGGGCAACAATTCGAACGTCAATAAAAAAATGAATTTAACAGCAGACAATGTGTTTTTCAATTTCATCAAAAAAGGGCAAAGATTATATTTGATCAATTGATATTCGGCATGCCCCTTTGGTCACCACAATACCAGTACTGAATTTATTGTTAAAGCCCCAGCCCCTTTTCTCCTCTATGATTTTCCGTTATATATTATACCAATAGAATTGTGAATTCGTAAGTAAGGCAATTGTTACGTTTTTCTTACCTGCGAATCTATTCCAACTATAATGACCATTGTGAAGAAGAGCACAGCCCATATGCAAGGGTAGGGCAGCACAGCTACAGCAAGGGGGTATACGACAAATACCAACCCTGGACCTGTGGAAAACGAATAGTATTATTATCGTCGTTATTAATTATTACGTAGAACACAGAACAATATTTTCTTAGCAAGCCCTAATTTTGTCTTGTGGAAATAATTATAACAAATAATCATTTGAGTTGGAATCTGAGGAACATTCACAGAACATAATTTATTGAAATTATTCTAGATTTTTGTATCAAGCATTGTTGCTGGTCAAAACTTATTGTTTTCTAAGTTCCTAGTTTCATTATATGGAACTGTGGATATCTACTACATTTTGTATGGAGCCTAATACATTGAGTCGTCATTTCAAGGTCTGAACATGGTTTTTCATTGTGATTGTCCTTTCATCTGTTTTATATAATAATCATTTATCTTCATCGTCGAGATTAGCTAACAGGCAGAAGTCGACCTCCGTGGCGCACTTCAACGTCAGGGACCCGGGTTCGAATCCCTGCATGTGCAAGGGTACCCCTTCATCAATTTCATATCATCACACATTCTCATCTTCGCGATTAGCCGAAAGTGGCAGAAACGCAAAGTAAAATAAAACAAAACAATCAAGCAATCAAACTTATCAGGCAGAAAAGTCACGTAAATCAAGAAAATATCAATATAAAATACATAGTTAAATTCTGGATGTAATATATCATGCAGCATATAATTTTACGTCCTATATTTTCTATCAAGGGTTCATTTCTTCAGAAGTTCTATTTTAAACTATAATCAATAAACTATATATCAATGCATTAACAAATGTCCTGGATTCTAATCTAGTGGTGGTTCATTTATTTGTAACTTTATCCAGTCATGTTTTTAGACTGTGTGTGTCGCCCCTGTCAACACATGCTTTTTCAGGCACTAAACTATTCAATCTGTATTATATTAATCTACGTTGGAACATTTTCTTTAAAAATGTGTTATTGTTAATGTAATGAATTGTTGAACTTAAATCAGGGGAAAATGATGAAACTATGGAAATATTAAACAACTATGTAATAACCATGGTAAATTGTAAACAACAATATGATATAAAAGAGCTAGACTTTTGTAAGTCTACGGGACATTCTCCTGGTTGCCGAAAGGTTGATGGTTCAGGGGACGTTAGGGAATATCTTGCTTCAATCTTCGGATTGGCTGGTGTACTTGTACTCCATTTTGGCGGATATTCTACAAACCCAACTCTGAATAAGGTGTTCTCCTGCATCATCAAAAGACCAGGGTTATAAACTTCGGTATAACTAATAGGTTTAGGCCTACAAGTTATACCGGGTGAATTGTCTGTTTGAAAAAGTGTTTGTATAACATCAGAAGTTTAAATAAATCTTCGAGTGAAAGGTCTTAATGATCTTTAATTTCAAACCTACATAGGTGATAATTAAAAATAAATCCTACACCACAGACCTCGCAAGGGCTTGGTCCTACTAACCCTTAGAAGTCTTTGAGAAGTCCGATAAAAGGGTTAAAACAAGACTAACATAAAGCCCTAAAGGCAGAAGGTGCGTGTCAACTGTTGCAATGTACTGGCTACGTTACATATACGTAAGTCCAATGCAACTATATTTGTTTTGTTGTACGTCACTTTTCTGCCACTTTTGTCTAATCGCGACGATGAAGAGGCATAGATTATGAGATTCTGAGTTTTAAGTCCACTATCTGTTCATGTAGGCAAATCGGTACTGGATCTAAAGTTTAGAGTGGGATACAAACTACTACGTGCCTCTACCGTATAAATAACCTGGAGTCCCTTGATTACAATACGACGACATGCCATCGAGGTGGCCCGAGGATGTTTGGTGATTAAATAAAGAAATGGATCACATACACACCTTGACAGGACACAGAACACAAATTCCACAGAAGATCATACTGACTCGCCAGGGTTGTATGTCTTAAGATAAGCTCACCCACCCACATCTGCAATGCATCTTCATGGGCCACCATTTGTAAGTTTTTACCTGCCGTAACGACCTCGTCCACAGGCTCCCCGATGTGATCAGCCATGAATCCGATGACACTGAAAACTGCGAAGCCAGCAAACAGAGAAGTGGCGCCATTCAGGATGGGAACCAATATGGAGTCCCTGTAGCAGTTGTCGTGGAACTGGTTGTAGCTGGACATCGTCAAAATGGCTCCCCATCCTGTGCCGGTCGAGTAGAAAATTTGAGTAGCTGCTTGCCCCCACACCTGGAACAAAACTTAAATATAAACAGAGTTGGCAACATTCTTTTTTTTTTTAAAAAAAAGAAAAACAACCAAATAACACAGTTTTTCAAAATACATTTCAAATATTTTAAACAGTGCTTTAATAATGAACAAAAAAACGTTTGAAACATAATGTCAAGAAGACCTATTGTCTAAGAATAATGGTTGGTAAGGAATCTGTTGATCGTCCAAGGAAGAACAGGGTTTCTAGTTATAATGTAAACACTTGATTACTTCTTAAAATACCTATTTATATTGCTTATAGTTATAAATTTCGAGAAGGTTTGACTATTCCACAGTTGTCAGGTTCCACTCTATTCCCGTAGTGTCTACACTGCTTTCCGAAATATCAAATTTTATTGTCAATGTAAAAAAAATACATTCTTCATCAAATCTGTACTATTCGGATATCTGAATTATCTGGATATTCTGATATCAAAATTATCCGGACATTTGGATATCCGGATTTTCCGTTGCATTCAAAATGGATATAGGATAATTTGAAATCTAGATATCCGTTATCCGGATGTTGTGGCCATCCCTAGTCCAAATCACTTCCTTAAGAATTTATTTTCAAAAACTCTTTATTTATGTTCTCCTTTAGTGAAAGGAACCACTTACATGTCTATAATTTCCCATATGTAATGGAGTGCAATACATAACATTATTTATGTACATTATTTACTTCACTGGGCCCCCACAAGGGCATATTGGTAACGCTGTTGGCTTGTAATCAAAGGATCCTGGTTACAATCACCTGTGGAGTCACACTATAAACTTAGGCCCAGTCCAGATCAACCTATCTGTGCCCAAAACAAACTTAAAAAACAATGAAAAAACATATTTTCTTCACCATCACTTAGTTTCATACATACCCTGACTGATAGCAATTTCTCCCACTGGGGCGTCAAGTAGTAATGGATACCATCTTTCGCACCTTTGAGGCTAACAGTTCTAACCACCAAAATGAACATCATCACATAAGGGTATATTGCAGTAAAATATGCAATCTAGAAAAGATTAGAACTACAATCAATGTGTAAATCATTTAAAACATCATAATTCTTGTGACGATTGAAGATGACTAAATGTTTGAAGAGGCGAGGCCTCCTTTGTGACTTGTTGTTGGTACGAAATGTGAAGAAAAGATATACGTATTGTATACGTGGAACGAATGTTTATTTAAAAAAAATGAAGACAGTGAATTACAGGAATGATATATATATATATATATATATATATATATATATATATATATATATATATATATATACAGGGTGATTTCGAACTCCCATTACAAACTTAGGGGGGTGAATCTAGAAGGAAAAACAAGCCGAAAGTGCCATGTGGCAAAATTACGAAAACGGCACCGTGTGGCTGCCAGAGCCGTGAGAAAATCGGTTCACACCTCTTTCAAAGAGCAATAACGTCTGAACCACGAAAGATACGAAGATCGGCTCTGGCGGAAGTGGAGGAAGTCGTATCCAAACAATATCAGGGCGTTGAAATTGCGGCGCTTTTCGTAATGTGCAAGGGGAATCCCCAAAGGAAATGGGGAATCCCCACTGCATGTGAGCGGAAACTCGCGCAAAATGGAGAAAGACGACGAGGGAACATGCTGTCACAGGACGGTCGAAAAGTGACACATGGAGGGAGTCCCCAGAGGAGCGCATGAAGTGCGACAAATGGAACATGCTTGGACAGTGACTGTCGCGCATCCCAGATGGTACGCAAAACGGAGTGATGGATGTACACGTGCATGCTACGTGGAACGCAACGTGCAATTACAATTGCGATATGAACCACTACGTGCCCCCTCCCACCGGGAATTCGTTGAACCCGGGACCTCGGGAGTACAAGGTCAGCCGGAAGTCGGCTCTCTGAGGAGCAGCACCAAATATCCACGTGCCCCACGAATGCTGGGACACGTTCGTATTGTTCTGTACTACATTACTGCAGAGCGTGTAGAGGTATCCCATGCGAGTCCGACGTTAGTCATTAACGTTCTCACGTGAAGGACATGGAACGGGAGCGACCAACCCGTACTTACTGACGTTCCTTCCCGTTCGTAGCCTCTGTGATGCATGAAGGTGTGCGCTGACGTCATACTAGGAGTCACTCGCTATCCCTGGTCGAAGTTGAACCTTGCGCCCTCTGGGTATTGCAAGACTGTATGGAGAGAGCGCTGGACGTGACACATTGGTTGAGTACGTACACACGACGTATCTTCTGGGAACATTACGACGTTGTGGGTGTGTGTGGACGTGAAAACTCCCACGATGGTGCAATGCAGTTTCGAGGAGTATGCAGACATGATGCTCATTTACGGGGAAGCGAGATGCAATGGAAGGGCTGCCCGTGCGATGTACCAGGAACGTTTCCCGGAACGTGTGACGCCATCACACACCATATTCGAAAAAGTGAACCGTCGTCTTCGTGAATCTGGAACATTTGTTGTGAGTAGAGTGGACACAGGTGCCCCAAGGACGAGGCGCACGCCTGCGGTGGAGGAGGCAATTCTTCATGCTGTGCACGAAGACCCTGGTACGAGTACCCGTATCGTAGCGCGGGATGTTGGTGTATCTCAGTCTGTAGTGTGGAATGTCCTTCATGATCAACAACTGCACCCATATCACCCCTAGAAGGTGCACGCCATGGGTCCCACAGATTTTGAACCACGTGTTCGCTTCTGCACATGGTTTGTGCGTCGTTGCGTGAATACGCCTCAGTTTCCACAGTTGGTGCTCTTCACGGATGAGGCGAAATTCACCAGAGAGGGTGTTTTTAATTCCCGCAACAGCCATGTGTGGGATGAAGAGAACCCATTCGCAACGAAAGCTCATGGGTTCCAGCAGCGAATGGGCATCAACGTCTGGGCAGGAATACTGGCCGGTCGTTTAATTGGCCCATACGTACTTCCCACCAATCTCACAGGTCGTACGTATCTGATTTTTCTCCAAGAGACATTGCCCGAGGTGTTGGAAAATGTGCCATTGGCCATTAGGCAAAACATGTGGTTCCAGCATGATGGGGCGCCACCCCACTTTGCACGGGACGTACGGGACCATCTGACCCACATATATGACAGGCAATGGATAGGGCGTGCCGGGCCCGTGCCGTGGCCCCCACGATCTCCCGACTTAACGCCCCTGGACTTTTTTCTATGGGGGCGCATGAAGAGTCTCATTTATGAAACCCCCATCGAGTCTGAGCATGACCTGGTTGCTAGGATTGTGGCAGCAGCGGACGTCATTCGAGAGAATCCACTGGTCTTCAATCGTCTGTATGAGAACATTCTTCGAAGGTACAATGTGTGCATCGATGTTGGTGGTCGTCATATTGAGCCCCTGTTGTGAGTTTCCGTTCTGCACACGCCAAAGGATGTTTTCATACTGTCCTTCGCAGTGCTTACGTGCTGCATTCCGAGTTCATCGTCGTTCCTTCATACCATCGGTAATGAACAGAAACATCAAGCAGCAATGATTCAAGATTTAGCACAAGTTGCCTATTTTTCAGGACAAAGGGTCAATATCTGTGTTACTGATTTTTATCTGTTTGTGCTACTCTCTGTTTTCCTTCCGCCAAAGTGATACTGTACATTCCAATGTGAAACCCTTCATTACGTACGTGCCAATTTCTTTCCTTTTTTTTTGTGGCTGTGCCTTTTAGGGAGGTGTCCCTGCATTCGTGGGGCACGTGGATATTTGGTGCTGCTCCTCAGAGAGCCGACTTCCGGCTGACCTTGTACTCCCGAGGTCCCGGGTTCAACGAATTCCCGGTGGGAGGGGGCACGTAGTGGTTCATATCGCAATTGTAATTGCACGTTGCGTTCCACGTAGCATGCACGTGTACATCCATCACTCCGTTTTGCGTACCATCTGGGATGCGCGACAGTCACTGTCCAAGCATGTTCCATTTGTCGCACTTCATGCGCTCCTCTGGGGACTCCCTCCATGTGTCACTTTTCGACCGTCCTGTGACAGCATGTTCCCTCGTCGTCTTTCTCCATTTTGCGCGAGTTTCCGCTCACATGCAGTGGGGATTCCCCATTTCCTTTGGGGATTCCCCTTGCGCATTACGAAAAGCGCCGCAATTTCAACGCCCTGATATTGTTTGGATACGACTTCCTCCACTTCCGCCAGAGCCGATCTTCGTATCTTTCGTGGTTCAGACGTTATTGCTCTTTGAAAGAGGTGTGAACCGATTTTCTCACGGCTCTGGCAGCCACACGGTGCCGTTTTCGTAATTTTGCCACATGGCACTTTCGGCTTGTTTTTCCTTCTAGATTCACCCCCCTAAGTTTGTAATGGGAGTTCGAAATCACCCTGTATATATATATATATATATATATATATATATATATATATATATATATATATATATATATATATATATATATATAATTTACGCCTTAAGCCTTTCTTGTGTGAATGTGATTATTGTACTGAAATGCATAGTCATAGCAAGAGATAATCAAGAATAATAAATAACATCACATCAAACTTGAATAATAACGTAACCTTATAATTTATTACCTGTAGAATGAAACAATATAATTGATTCGCCACAAGAATGACGAAAATTACATATTATGAGAAAAATTAGTTTCTTACCTCATTAAACAAAACTAAATCCTAAATCCCAGAATCCACAGAATGAAGCAGTGAAATTTTGAGCTTGAACTTCGTGACAATATACCCATTTAACATTGATGAATTGATTTGGTTTATTTTACTTCGCTTTTCTGCCACTTTTGGTTAATCGCGAAGATGGGAATGAGTGATGATAGAATGAAATTGATGAAGGGACAATTACAAAGATCATCCATGCCCAGGCCGGGATTCAAACCCGGGAGCCCTGGCGTCAATGAAGCCATTTAACAATCTACCATGTTCTCTCCTACCAGTAATAAATCAAAGTTTCTAATAAATATTCCACACTATACAAGAATCTTGCAATAACAAATAATATAAATTTAATTACTTACAAACTAAAGAAAATTATTATTCCAAATAAAAAAACAAAAACAAAATGGCTACTTTAAGGTTGTTACAAGAACATGTCAATATTGCTTTTAGCGTGTACAGTGCCGGATCTAAAAACAGCAAAATCCTACGTGCGGGTGTGGGGGGGAGGGGGATAAGCAAGCCATGCCATGCATATAATACATTGCTCGTAAATATGTGTATGTAAAACAATAAACGTAGTAATTTGTTAAGAACCGCAGAGAGACCACCTAAATATCCAAGGTGAAAGGATTTGTTATTATATGTTGGCTAACATGGAATGGTATTTTGGCTTGTAACTTCTGTTTAGTACTCAATACCATAAACTGAACATAAATTTATTTCTGACCACTAATTGTTTGTTCTTCCCTAGCTCAGTGGTGCGGGGCTACTAGTTGAGAATGTACGTACAGTCACGGGGACACTTCTTTGTTGTGACGATCCCATTGACTTTCAATGGGACTATGTCCGTGAGTGTACATAGAAGTTAAGCCGTGTAACGGGTCTTACTAGAAGTCCAGCACGGAGGAGCAAGGATCGAAATTCCATTTAGGGGGGCATAACACCACTGCTTTCCCGCTCTCTCTTACTCTGGCAGCGGTTGGATTCACATATCGCAGTTCTACCTTGAACTGGTAGAATCGGTCTGTGGAAGTCATCATCTATGTACTGGTAGTATAATTAATATATTTAAGTTTAATCTAAGATCCATATTACTTGATTTAGTTAATTAGTTTCATTTGAGCACTATTTTTTTATGTTATGTTTAATTCTACCATTACGCAGATGGTCCTTTCCGAGTTGACCGATATCCTCTAATCATGTTCATTTGTATTCAATTAGATTTACAACTTCCCTATTCAAAATTACTTTTTAATAATATATTTTCCACTCAAGAATAATACAGAACATTGAACCAACCTTAATACGTAATGGGAAACATAATCTGATTCTGGTACATTTATTTTGCCCTATATGAATTGTAGTTATATTGGTAAGTTGAATGATTAATGTCAATCATACATCTTGTATATATGTTATTCTAAATTTGTTGTTGAAAAATTTATATTGTTAAAGTTACTAATGTTATATACGACAAATTTCAAGTCTTAGTTTCCTCAATAAACTATTAAATATACTATTTACTTTTCGTACTTCCCACATAGGCCTCAGATTCTGCTAAATATTTTAATAAGTAAGGGTAGTCAAATTGTCAGCCCATAGTATATACAATTGTAGAGGACTTGTGGTATAATCTAAATTACATGGGAAAATACTTGGCTGGTGACAACTAACAAGCATAAATCCTACACATATGTAAGAAAACAAATTTTCAAACAAAGGAATATAAATAAATCTTACCTTACCAGATGATTTGACTCCTTTAAATAATATTAAATACGTCATAAGCCAAACTACGGCCAACGAGGTTAACAACCCGGGCCTTATTTCGCCAAGGTGGTCTATTCCGGAGGATATTTTCAGCACGCGGAGACTGTAAGAAATATAGAGAGTTTTCTATGTAATACACATTTCTTCTGCTTGTGCAGGAGAACATTCTCAAACAAACTCCTGGGGTTTCTTTATTTCCCAATTATTATAGTTTAAATTTGTAACACAATATATTAAGTCAACGATTTACTTTGTTCATAATGAAAGTAACTTGTTACAGTTCCAAAAGTTGGCTTTGTAATGTAATCAATGATTTTACAGAAAACTTACGAATATGATCCATAAAAACACAAACCAATATAATATATACGTCACTAGTACCTATTTAATATGGGCTATGTAAATGTTTATTAGGATCCTGGTACGATTTGATGGGATACCTGATGGTAAGGGACCCGTTTGAAGGCCAAGACGAAGGCGGATTGACAATATTGAGATGGACACGAAGGAAATTGGTAAGAAAGGTAAGCCGTGGACTGACATTTCCCAGGATAGGGGTTGGTGGAAAATGTATGTTCCTAGAGCAGTAAGAAGTCGGGTTTAGGGATGCCAGAAACACGTCTATAAACATTTTTGATATATCTGGAGACACTGGAAACAAAAATTATTGGAAGCTGAACCCTTTGATTTTTTGGTAGCGCCGATATTGGATTATATTCGCCCCATGCAAAATTCAGTAAGGGTTCTAAAACCACGTTTCATAGTTTTTCTCTGCAATTTGCATTTACAGTATGTAATGGCACCACGCTTCTTCTGCACGTAAGATAATCTAACTAAGATTTCAACGGTCGGAACAATACCGTTAACACCAAATAAGATTAATTAAGATCGAAACAATGACGTAATAGTAATAATAATAAAATTATATGGCCACATCTACTGTAACTTGAAGTTGATTATTGATAAATGGACTGCAAAAGCCTGAGGGTTGTGAAACACCGTGAAGCAAAACTGCACAGTTTCTTCACGTCTTCTGCTTAATATAGATGTATTATATGTATTGTTGGTACTAAGTGTTAACTTTATTTTTTGTTCAAGGAAGATTGTTTGAAACTCCACAAAATTTATCGAAACTTTGAAGTCTTTCAAATCCATAATTTGTAAAATTGTTTCAAGTGTACAAAACTACCAATGGTTAATGAAGAATTCACACCGAAGCGACAAGCGATAGGGTGGATTCACACGTAAGAGACAAACAAACGACTCTGGCCTCTTCAATCTATAATGAAGCATTCACTGCACATTCGCGGACAACTGAGCAAGGCGACATAACGAGAAAACAGCACAGTGCAAACGAAACGACATGTGCAGCTTGTTGTGTTGCTTCGGTCTGAAAGCTATTTAATATTCGCTTCTTACTTCCAATACTCCTGGCTGCTGGTGTGGTATGTCTCGTTCTCTCCATGGCCCCTCAGCTGGTCTGGCTCCAAGCAGTATTTTGTGTTCCATGAATTGTCGCATGTGGTCCAAGGCAAAGGTTGTCGAAATGAATAGTACAAGTAGTGAAGAGCCCAAGCTACAATAACGTTGTAGTAAATACAGCACATTGTTCCCATAAGCAACGTTGCATATCCGATACCTGCAAGAGCCAAATAATAACATGAATAACTTATCGTCTATTGAGAATGTAAATGTTCTATCTCCAAATTGTTAACAAATCGAGATATTTTGGTTATGGACTATTTAGGATGCAATTGTTTCATCTCTGATATCGTCTGATGTCTACATGCAATGATAATTGAATGCATTTTTAGTTTATCTACAAAATTTGCCAGCAGCCAGAGAATGCAAACTCCAACAGCCAATGAAACTTTACGACAATTTCCCTTATCCAACCAAATCGCACCATATGATAATAAAGCAAACCACTTGCATTCTACACGGTGGAGGCACATCTCACTTTAAACTGTAGGTCCAGTCCCACTTAGGGTAGGGTATCTGTGCATAAAAGTGGACTTAAACATAACATAAACTTGCGTTCTAACCTCAGCTACTTGTGAGAGCTCTTTAGAAGTAGTAGTGCTCCTGGAATGGTGGACGTCTGTTCTTACTTTTGCTTTTAACATACAAAAATTGTGAATAATAGTGGAATCAAAGTAGTTGATTGATTGATTTTTTTATTTTACTTTACTACCGAATGAGAAAGTTATAATGAAATTGTTTCGTCTCCATTACAGAACAACTACCACATCTTATTTCTAAAATGCAGTGTTATACTATCTGGTAGATAGAAAACTTACACTCTCAAATAAAAAAAATGAGCATAAAACATTTACATTCTACATGTATAATTTACATTTATTATATTGCAGTCGATTGATTACATATTTTTGTCAAGAAGTGAATGAACTAACAGTTTTTCTCATGGAATTCGGTGTAGAATAAACAAAATATTAGTTGTTGGTATCGGTGAAATCTATACAAATCATAGACACAAAAATTCACATGGGTCGATCAACAATGCAAACACGTCACGATATCTTTCTTACCTTTGAACAATGGCGAAATTCTCCAAACTGTTAACGATCCCAAGCATGAAAACTGACCAAGGTTCGCTTCCAACATGAAAAGCGGCATTCCACACAAGAATAGAAATATTGAGTATGGAACAAGAAAGGCTCCTCCCCCATTCTGATAGCACAAGAAAGGAAATCTGCAGAAAAAAAACATTTCATGACAAGAGGCATGTTATGAAAGATGCCTAGTCTTATTTTATTAGAGATTGAGGTATTTCAAGATTTTTATATCTTACGGATAATTAATAATAACACTAATCACTTGCTTCGTATCAACTTTGGCGATGGTCGTGTCATATCCTGAGGTTTTCCATATACTTGGCCACCCCGTTCTCTGGATTTTAATCCATGTGAGTTCTGGCTGTTAGGATTCCTGAAAGACTGTTTCTATCAGGACTCTGCCAGCAGAACGCGGCATGTAGCTACCATTCTACAGGAAACACTTCGTGCGACCATTTATGACGTTGTCTTACGGCGTAAGTAATATGTAAGTATATGCAAATGCAACTTTAGCATACATATTCACTTTTTGTATGGCTTAAACTGTATCACCCAGAAAATGCCCTCGCCATTCAGACACTCCACTATTTTTTTTTCTGGCATCACCACTGCTCGTTAGAAACATGATACATGAACCCATTAAATGGACAATGAAACATGAGCTAACCATAAGTGGTTTCTACAGCCTGGAACAGATTAGTGGTAGAAAAATGAAACAGAAGTTATTTGAATGCAAAATTACCTCCAAATATTACCGAGCCCGATACAGTAACCGAGAAGCGAGAAGAAAAAATCTAGCTTCCCAACCCAGTTCCCCCGTCGTGTGGTGAGGTCCTCATCGTCCTCCGGTTCATCCGGATCCTTCTTCTCTTCCTCTGGACATTTCTTCAGTTCCACTGGACCTTTCTTCTGTTCCACAGTACCTTTCTTCTGTGTCTGTTCAAAAGAATCAAAGGTTATGTAGAAATGAAGTTAGGAGGCCATGTTACTATAAAATTTCAGCTTCTCTTAACGATTTACAAGGATACAACTATTTTTCTTTTCCAAACAGGAACCCATGATAGCTAATGCATATGTTGTTCAATGTATGCATCAACAACTCTTGTTCACCATTTTGTGTAGATAGAACCACTAAAACGGTGGCATATACTAATACACAGTGGTGGCGATTGGGTTCCAAAACCGGGGGGCAAGGTGCCATAACTGGGGGGGGGCAAAGACAGTATATTTTCCTTTGTATATAAGATTTAGCATAGTGCAGGGGCAAAAGTGGAGAAAAATGACTCCCCCTAATCACCGCCACTGCTAATACAATATCAATGTAAACTTTTTATTTGATTAATTAAACAAGTAAGGTTTGCTTTTTTTCTTTGCAGTTCTCTGCAAAGATAATTGTAGGCATATTGCCTATCGTATTTACCCTCATATTTATTTCATTTCACACAAGGAGCATCCATTATACACACAATGTAATTTATCTAATCTATCTATATACATACATACACACATTATATTACAGTTACACTTTTTTCTATTTTAAAAAGTAACTTAGTTACAATTACTGCTACTTCAAAAGTAGCTGCAAGCTACTTTTACAATTGTTTTCTGCTGGAAATGTTCTTGCAAGCAAATTACACACAAATCAATGATCATTACGAAGATTTACATGTGTTTTATATATGCCACGGGTACATAATATTAGTATTCATATATTAATATCTTTACAACAACAACAACAAAAACATTGGAACGAAACACTCAAGTTCAGTGTACGGTACGGTACGGTATTCTAGTGTACAGTAACTTGAATAATTGTGACTAAACAGGAAGAAGAAAATTGCTAGGAAATTATGTAAATTTAATTAATTGATAATAAACAACTGCAAATGTAGCTTTTGTTAATATATATTGGATGCAATTTTGTGAAAACTAGAATTTGATTTAATTGGAAATGATAATAGAATAAATCCAGATAGAGATTGTGTTATTTGTCTATTTGAAAGCTTTATCTACAAAGTTTAATTATGAGCTAGTGCGCTGGCAATTAAATATATGAAACCCTGTACTTTTAGCAGTTTTGTGTTACGGGTGTAAAACATGGTTCTTTTTTTAAAATTAAATTTCCAATATTGAGAATACAGTTCTCTTCTGGAACTACTCTGAAAGAGTTGAATGGAAAATTGCACTACAAAATAATGCCTCTATAAATATTCCCCGATATCAATGAAATTATTTAGGAGGATCTATTTATCTTGGTAAGAAATGTAGGAAGTATACCTAGGGAAGCTAAACTACTTTAATGAAATTTAATTAAAATTAATGTTATATCAACCATAACAAGGAAAGCTTTCAACAGAGTGCATAAGTAATATTACAACTCACATACATTTCAATATGCACACAACAGCACACAATGTGATAAGCTAAGGTAAACATGTGCACATAGTACCGTGCCATGAAGGCACATCGTGATAAGCAAATGTGTAAATGAAAATCAGTGTTTTATATGCAAAACTTGGGTTTCTTTTGTACGTCAATGTAAATGTGGGCTAATAATGCTAGAGAATAGACTTATTATAGAAAATATGGTTTTGGACTGTAAGCTAAGACAATACATACATGCCTTCTTCTTACTGAATTTACGTGATAAGTGCAAAACTTGAAACTCCTATAGCATTGATATTAACTTTGTATACATTCATACTTAAACATAGGACATTATAGTTGGGATTAGAGGTTACATATTGGCTACAACAAACTTTCTGTTATTTCCCTCCAAGTCACAAAGTGCCTGTGTCCACAGTACTTACGAAACAGGTCGGTACAAACACTAAATTAAGAATGGTGTCAAATGACACAAAATTTTATCTTGTAGTGGTTAAAAATGTCTCTAAAAATTCCTAACTAAATACCTTGTATTTAAAAAAACAAACAAAAAACATACATTTCCTGAAATAAAGATTACCCGTCAAAGTCCTACTACTATGTACGTGAAGGAAATGTACATGAACTGTAGGTCTGTGTTGATACAAAGCCTTGCGAATCAGTACGTGTAAAAAGTATATTAATCTAACAGATATATGTTTTGCAATATATACATACAGTTTGTTTGTAACCTTCTGACACAGTACTTGCACTTTTCGGCAACTGTTTTTGTGATTTTACCGTAGGAGATTCAGGATTTGTTTTATCCATGTATATCCTCAGGTACACAGTTCTTTACAAAAACAAAACGATTCAATGAGTAACAGATATTAGGATGCGTCGTCTCAGCCACGAAAAGTAATTACGGACACTAGCGCCGCCAGACGGTTGGAAGAAAATGCAAAATCGACGGAGCAGAATAGTTTGGTGTTTGACGTTCCAAATGGCATAACAAAAGACTGTAACACTGTTGTGTGGCAAATTAATCGCAAAACTATAATACTCAATATTTCTTTACATCACCGACGATTTTACATCAATTAAATAGAACTTTCCTGAAGACAGAATTGCTGAACAAGAAACCTGTAGGTAGGTTAAATGGACACTAACTTTGAATTTGGTCAACTTTTCGGTGTTGCAAATTCGATAGCTATTTTGGTGTATGAGTTTGGGTTTTCTTAGAATGTAAATATACGAAATGTTTCTCAATTACGTGAAAATATCATAAGATTTAGTGACCTAGGTTAGAACTAATGTTCTAAGGTGCTTAGAACCGCAAAGCGATAGTTGAGTTTACTGATATATACAAATTATCATACCCAAGAAACCTACCTCCTGAAATGAGATCATAAATACGTCACTGAGATCCTCCCTAAAGCAAAAAGCTTAATTCGCACAGTGCATATGAATAAAGCCATGCGGGTTGAGTTAATGACAAATAACAACGCATTTTAATATACAGGGTGTATCAGAAGTCCCTTACCACGCCTTGTAAAATCCGCAGTGATGTATTTTCATGGAATTTGATATGGGCGATACAAAATAGTCTAGGGGGACACCTTTTGGAGTATGTCACGGACACGGCCGCCATCTTGGTTCCGCCATCTTGAATTCAACTTTTTTTTATTTAAAATGATACGTGGGTCATGTCATAGATGACCATAGGCTAGAATTTCGTCAGGATGTAAAATGTGAAATCAGGTTTCATGTAACTTCATTTGGTGAAAAGTTATTGGCGAAAAAAAAAATATTATTATTTTCCCACAATTGATGCATGCGTCAGATCCAAGAAATGTAATATAAGCTTAGTTCAGCGCTCTCGTGTAAAATAAATACTTCTCCTATATGAAGAAATTAGAATGTAGCAATGCTCATGAATGTCGTCACAGAGCAAGCTGTCCTTTTCCCCACAATTGACACATGCGCAGCATGCACCGCATGCTCTCACGAGACGCCTCTGACTGAAGTTACGTTTCACTTTCACATACACAGAGAATTTCACTGAGAAATTAACAATGAAATCATATTATATGATTTCATTTAGTTGTTTTTTCACCACACAACGTACATAAAGATTGTATATATAGTTTATACACTGTACGCTATAGGGTAAAACTCGAAGCACGATTTTTACGTGTCTAACCTATGGCAGCCATCTTGATCTAATTCAAGGTACCCGGTTCATACAGATTTATTTGATTGACGTTCAAAGACAACTGGCACTTAATACAGCGAAGCGTTTGGATTTATGTTTGAAGTGATTGAAAACACTTTTAAAGCATTGCCTAGGATTGAAAATGATACTGTCTGTTGGTGATGATTGTGATGTTGACTGTCACTGACTATTTGAAGAATTACAAGTGCTTATTGCAGTAGTCCCTTCAAACATTTGCAACATGAAAGCAGTCTTTACGTATATTGTAGAGCGAAAACTTTGTAAGGTGTATCCGAATATTTGTATTTTGCTTAGAATCATTCTGACTGTTCGTGTAACAACTACATCAGCTGAAAGAACCTTTCCAGTTTGAAGTAAATAAAAACTTACCTCCGAAAGACCACGTCACAAGAATGATGACCAGGACTGACAGTATTATCCATAGAGAACGACATTGCCTTAACTCTGGACTATTCAGAAGTCGTGAGCGAATTCAGCTCCAGGAATAGCAGAGAAAGACATTTTTAGGGTGAGTGAAATTATATCATTTTAATCAGTGATTTGAATTTTATTATTATTGAAATTTGATAATAATTTTGCTGACGTATTCCTGAAGATTTTGTATCTATTCACATTGAGATTTTAAATTTAAGGAACAGATAGGGATCTCACATTCTCGCACAGGGCCTCGCGATATGTTGCTACGAAAATGCCTATAGAACAACAGCACAGGTAGCAGAAGGGAATTGTAGCAAGAATATATATAGGAAAATAAGGAGAAACGAGATATTTTTTTTACTGAAGTAAATATTTAAGAGCTTCTTTTACAATAGGTGATATTATTTTTTTAAGTGTTAATTGGATTCCTCCGTTCACCAGCAAAAGACGAGACTCTTGCAGTTAAAGTTCTATGTATAGTTAGATAACCCTTGTCAGATGTAAATATGTTGGCCGTTGAGGTGAACTCCTCAAGCATACAGGTTGTAGTATAAGTTGCTTAGAGTTGCTTTCCCAGGATTTGTGATAACACAAGTTCACCACACCTCAAAAATATTGTACTCAGAATTCAAGGACAATCACTTTAATGTTCCTGTTCCAGCATTTGCTTCTTACTATGTTTCTTGTGTTCATGTTTGGAAATAAGGATAATACCATACATACTGGGTGCACCTGGTATAAGATATAAAGAAAAAACTGGCAGGGTGCTTCAGTCGATAACCTTCCAACTTCGTATTGTACATGACTGTATTTTGGAAGAATAAAAACTCGATTTAGTTAGTACGGTACATACTTAACGATTTGAAACTAGTATTTGTTCACAATATAACGTTTGAGGATCTCCAGCAGGAGAGAGTGTTGTAACCTTCTTTCCCCCAAAATTGTATCAGGAATTTGAGTACCGTATTCTCGCGTCTATTAGCCGCACGCGTGTATAAGCCGCACCCCCTTTTTTGGCCTTAGATTTCAGGAAAATAAAATTTCTCGTGTATAAGCCGCACGAGTGACTTTTTTTTTTTTTTTTTTTTTTTTTTTTGCGTAGGTAGCCAATTTCAAGTAAGTATTTTAAAAGTATTTTAACCTTTATTTTAGCGCAATGATCTACATATTAATACCCTATCATTCAGTTTGAGTCCTCAAAGCCCTTATTCACTGTCGTTGCTGCTACTCGTTGAAATATTTTCTGCACAAGACGTATTGTCATCTTCATCACTAGCATCATAATCCCACAACATTTCATCCTGGATACCATCTAGGGCATTGTATATGCCGCACTTCAGAAAACCCTTCACAATTGTCTCCGATTTTACACTTTCCCATGCTGCCAGAATCCATTCACACACTTGCTTGACAGTCGGAAGTTTGATCTTTCCTGTTGCTGTAAGCTCGTGGTTTCCTGCACTAATCCAGTCATTATACAGACGCCGGAACGCAGCTTTAAACGAGCGAATTACACAAACGTCGAGGGGCTGCAGTACAGACGTTAGACCCCCAGGAATCACAGCTACATCCGTTTTCAACTGTTGCAATTTTGTCTGTATTCTGTCTGTTAGGTGACCACGAAAGCTGTCCCACACCAGCAAACTCTTTTGGTTCAGCAATGCACCGGACCTTCTATTCCACACTTTGTCTATCCAGTCCAATACCAGTTCTTCTTCCACCCATCCTTTCTGCTGGGCACGTATGATAATACCCGGCGGAAATGTCTCCTTTGGCACATTCTTACGCTTCAGCACAACATACGGTGGCAGTTTCCTTCCATCTGCAAGAACACCCAACATTACGGTGCATCGTTGTTTCTCTCCACCCGTGGTCTTGATCGATACGGTGTGCGAGCCTCTCGGTGCAACTGTGCTGGGCATAGGCATGTCCCAGTAAATAGGTGTTTCGTCCGCGTTGCCGATCTGAGACAAGTTATAATCATTCGACTTTCGCATTCGAATCACGTATTTGTGAAATTTAACAATTTTCTGATCAAAGTCTGCAGGGAAATGTTGCGCAATTGTTGTCCTACGGCGAAGCGATAAACTTTTCCTACGCATAAAACGAACACCATCCCGCACTAGCTCGGAAAGCTTGACGACTGATGTCTAACTTTGAAGCTACTTCACGAGCTTGAAAGCGTATCATGTCTACGGTTACAGCATAGCCAGCACTTCTCCTCTCATTTACAAAGGCCAAAACTTCTTCTTCTACCTGTGGAAATTTGGCTCCTTTTCCACGAAATGTCTTTCTCTTGCCACTTCTTGCAGCAAGTTGTTCCTTCTGATTTCTCCATCGACGAACGTTAGACTCGTCCACATCGTAATATCGCCCTGCAGATCTGTTGCCTTTTCCTTCAGCATATCGTATCGCTTGAAGTTTAAAATGAGCATCGTAGCTGATGCTTCTGCCAGACATCCTCCCTTTAATAGTACCAACCTTGACCTCAGGCCCACAACCTTCTTTAACAACTTCACTTTACTGAATGGTTTCCAGATCAATACGACAGTAAGGATGATTCGTGTTCAAAGATAAGATATTATCATATTGTTGCAAAAAAATATTTAAAGATAAGATATCATATTGTTGCAAAGCCTGCTACAGATGCATTGTTGTTGGATTTCCTGTTAATGAATCCGTTATGTGATAAAGATAACAAATCAACGTACGTATTTTAGTATCCTAGCAGTAGCTGCACTTTCTTTCATTCGCGTGTATAAGCCGCACATGCTTTTCTTATCATTCGCGTGTATAAGCCGCACCCCATTTTTTGGTCCACTTTTCGGGGAAAAAAGTGCGGCTTATAGACGCGAGAATACGGTACTTTTCCTGTGGATATATCAAATGTATGTGCTAGAGATTGAAACAATCATGGACTTAACGCAAAAAGGAAAAATCACGAACGATATGTGACATGTGACATGTGAATTTTGTGTGAAAATTTTCATTGTCAATTTATGGAAATATTGACAACATTAAAAATCTCTTCCGAACCAAATTTATTTTGCAAAATTTTGTAACGTACATCATCTTGAAAGTAGTTGAACGATTTCGCTCCAATGAAATGAAAGACCAATCATCTGAGGTATACCAATACGAAAACTCTCTATTTACGGCAGTTGTCGCGGTCACTGTATTATTGACTGACTTGCACTTCGCCTATTTATGGTCTCCCCGATGGCGCAGTGGTAGTGTCGTCGCCTTGTAATCAAGGGGTCCCGAGTTCGATACCCGTTGGATCCTCATAGTGATTCGGATCCCACTTTAAGCTGTAGGTCCAGTCCCGATTAGCCTCACTGTGCATAAAGTGGACTTAAAACACCAAATCAATCAATCTTGTGAATTTTGTTCCATTGGTTAAGAAATTGCAGCCTACTTACGGGTTTTGTGTGTGTGAGCTATATACATGCTCGTGGAGAGAGAGAGATTTGCTTTATTTTACTGCGCTTTTTGTGCCACTTATGACTAATTTCCGAAGATGGAAATGATTGATTACATGATGAAATTGATGAATGGAGACTCACAAACATCCTTGCCCAGTTTGGGATTCGAACCCAGGGCCCCTAGCGTCGTAGCGCGATGTGCTAACCACTCCGCCACCTGGACCGGCATATATCTATCTATCTATATATATATATATATATAAACAGAGAGAGAGAGAGAGATGACAGTGCTCTCTCTGTACCTATGGATAAATGAATTAAACGTGGTCCAGAGTGTCACTTATTCCTTGAGAAGAAATATACAAAAATTCCACTTACAAAAGTTCTTCCATAAGTATGTGGGAAGGAATGATAAGAATGTGAGAGGAAACTGAATTTAATAAATGAATGAAAGCTACACAACTAAGTCAACGTTTCGAATCAATTTATTGAGACATCAAATACTGCATCGAGAATAGGAACATATTTGTGCAGATTCATCACTACACATTTACAAAAACAAAACAAACATTAATAAATTGGAATTTACCATTTTGATGAAAACTGCAACTGCAACAAATGTTAGTTATATTCATGAAACACAATAAATGCAATAGCGTTAGGAACATTCTTTGTAGAAACCTGATATGGCAAAGCAACAGTGCTTCTTGAAAAATCTGAAAAAGGATTTGCAGACTTTATCAACAATGTTGTCAGTATATCATTATACTCGTTCTTTTATAACAGCTTGAAACGGCTTTGCCCGCATTACCAAACCGTCAATGGGCTCTGTGGATGGTGGTGATCTGTGTGACGGTGGAATACTGAAAGTGTATTTTTGCAGAATGATAGTGAAGAAGAGGAACACTATCATCTTGGAATGACTTTCCCCTGGACATCGTCGTCGGCCTGAAACAGAAAGAGAAAGTAATTGAACAGAAATATTTCTTAATTAGTCTAGTTATTATTTTCAAGATTTGATTTTGAAGTTTTTGCATTTACCAATATCATTTTTAATTGTACAGTTATGGACACTTCTGTGTTGTAACAATACCATTGAAAGTCGATGGGGTTGTTACAATCCCAAATCATTTAATCATGATACATCCCTGGAAGTAGATTCCACACTAGAGTATCAAGTGGCACGTGAAATGTCGCCTGACATCCAAGTGACATGTCACAAACATCCTACAAATGAAACATTTCACACCGGAGTTGCGCGACATATTGCACATATTTTTTGTACACAGTCCGGTAAGTAAGTAATGAGCCAGTGGTTACCAAGTGAAAGGAGGCAGAATAATTTATCACTATCTGTTTATTACTCAAATTACACTTCTCTTGTTTCAGTGCAGCTATTGGCACAATAACATTGAAACGACCTTCACAAGTCTTTGTGTGGTAGTTCAGAAGACTCGACGTTACAGTCTGTTTGGAAATCCTAAGCGTAGTCAAAATTACCTATAGTTAAGCATAGTTTAGCTCACCTGCTCCAAAGGTTAAAATTCTGTCCTTGTTCGTCATTCGACCTTCGTATAAGAATCGTTCCGGTCGAAATGCTTCAGGGTCCTTCCAATAACCTTTGTCCATGTGGACGCTGTAGGTATTAACCCACATCATGGTTCCCTGCAAAGCATACGGACAATGAAGTATTTTGTTTCAAATCATCTTTAATTCCTTTACATTAGATTTCGATTCCTTTATATTCTACATACGATAGAACTTCGAACTGCCTTCAAAATAAGATTCAACTAGTAATAGAGATGTTAGTTTATGTGAAATGCTATCATTGAAGTCTGATTTGTCAGTAATGTTCTTCTGCATAGCTTCATCTCTGTAAATTTAAATTTTACCTTCTGAATTCGATATCCAAAAATATCTGCATCTTCAACTACACATCTGGGAATGATGGGGAATACATCCACTATTCGCTGAACTTCAAGTAATGTGGCTGATGTATACGGTAATCTGGAATGGAACTAGATTTCAGTGTCATGCATACAGGGCCATGCACACACACACGTATTTATATACATATACATGTGTGCGCGTGTTTAATAATAATAATAAAAATAATGAAACAGAAAGCTCGAATAAGGTACTGGATAATCTGATGTAAAAAAGTAATTAAAAATTAAACTTATTGACAAGTTATATTCTAATGCCCATACCTGTCTAAGTCCGCAATGGATGGAAGATGATCTTTTCCTATGACGTCATCAAGTTCTTGTTGGACTTTGTTTTGGATGTCTGGATGCAGCATCATATATAAGAAGGCAAAGCTCAGAAGGCTTCCAGATGTAAGAGTTCCGCCCAAATATAAGTCCATACAGACGTCACTGATATCCTCGTCTACAAAAAGGTGAAAACTTAATTCAATTCATTCACACATCCTATATGTACGCGATGTGAATGCTAGTTACCCTATTCAGGATCTGAATAGCGGCGATGCAGTTACTATAAGTCTGAACGTGATTTTAGTAAAATTAACGTTAAAAAAATAGTAAGGTTTAGGAATATTGAATCTTTACCTGTAAATGTTATTCCATTCTCCAGTCTTTCTTTCAGAAGATAATCTATGAAGTCACGAACGTATTCTTTCTGGAATGTTCTTGAATGCTCCTCTAAAACATCCTAGGAAAAGAAACATTTGTGCCTTGCACTTTTAAATATATTAATATACATGTAATACATACAAGGTCTAACCTAACTTTAGAATTTCTAGAGTTTAGATTTGGTAAAGAAGCAATGACACAAACATATGGCAGATATGGAAAAGAGACATTATGTTCGGGAGAGAAACATACACTTAGAAACAGATGGAGAGGGAGAGAGAAGGAAAGAGAGAGAGAGAGAGAGAGAGAGAGAGAGAGAGAGAGAGAGAGAGAGAGAGAGAGAGAGAGAGAGAGAAAGAGAGAGAGAGAGAGAGAGAGAGCAATAATGAGGAAATTAAATATACTATTGAATGAATTTTATGGATAAAAAAGAACAGATAAGCTATTCGGGATTGGACCTACAGTTTAAAGTGGGATCCGAACCACTGTGCAATGTGCCTCCACCAATGTAATAATGAGAATGTAATTCTATTAATTCCTTCTAAAACCAAATAGATTTCTCATTTTAGGGCACAAACCAATAATAGCGAAAATAAAGCTTTTCTGACAAGAATATCCAAGTTGTACGTAACAAAATAGTTCTACCATACTTTCCGAAAACAGAAATCCTCACCAGAGAGGAAGTGGCCTTAATGGAATGCATCTTTGTGATTCTAAATCTGTATTCATTAACTCATTAAACATGCTTGAATTATGCAGATCAACTTCTGTTTTGCCCAACAACACTTACCTTCATGTAGCTCCAGAATGTATCCCGCATTCTTGTTGCACATGTATATCCTACGTATTCGGGAGCAACGTGTTGCAACGCAGGCTGTGCATTCAATGAGAGAAACGAATTGCACACGGAGTCCTCGCACTTGCCAGTCAGCTGAATCAGCTTCAGAAGCCACGGATTGTCGTAGTCGAACCTGGAACCGATAGCTATTTGCCACGTGGTGTTGAGTACAGGCACGTAGAACAAGTGTTCCATAGAGACGCCATCTTTGGTCACGTGACTAGCACGGTCTTTCAGGAACGAAGCTAGCTTCAGAGCTTCTTCCACGGCTATGGCTTCCGTGCTGCTTCTCCCAAACCCAAATGTCCTCAGCATCTTCACGAACAGTTTTTTGTTTCGTTGCCACGACCTTTCATTTGTCAAAACACCTGGAGGGAGAAAAGAAAACAAACAAATAAATAAAGGAGTTCCATAACCATTACTTCGCTACAAGAAAAAAACATTTCATCATTTTCTTTCATTTTCTTACCTATTGTAGGAGGGCTACTTGAGGATACCCTGAAATTGAAGAAAGTAATAATGACAAATATTTAGTTCATCATGGTTATGTTGTTAAAGGTCCAGGAACAAATAAATTCTATGGGTTCTATTGGGTTCCGCAACAGGACCGAAAACTTTTTTTCTCGCACAATTTAGATTCGGTCCAAGTTGCGTATTGTTTCACTTCAATACGGAACGTGGACCGGATTTAAATTCATCAGAAAAAAGTTCCTGGACCGTATTTAAATTGATCCGGAGAAAAAGGTTAATGGACCGTATTTAAATTGATCAGGAAAAAAGGTTCCTGGACCGAATTGAAATACTTTAACCATAAAAAGGTTCTTTACGGTCCAGAACCCATTTACGCTTGCTGATTTTCTCTCCTGGACCGGAATTGAATTTATTTAAAATTCCTGGACCTTTAGCAACCCTACTACTAGGTTCATACTAGCTATTGCCGACCTTAATGGTAGAGTGGGTATTCAGCGCCATGACGCCAGGATTCTCAAGGTTCAAGTTCCGGCCTATGCATGGGTGTTCTCTGTGAGTGTCCCTTAATCAATGTTATCATGTAATCACTCATCCTCATCTTCGTGATTAGCCAAAAGTGGCAGAAAAGCGATATAAAAATAAACTAAATCAACCAATCATAGTAGCTATTATTGGTAGGGCTGAGCCGATACCGATGCCTATGTATCGATATCAGCCGATACCACTGGTGTCGGTATCGGAAAGTATCGGTTATAATTTATTTACCGATACCAGCCGATACTGCCGCGCTACACTTTCGAGGAGTCTACTTTAATTATCCTGGAAATTATGCAAAATTCGAAGTTCCTTTATATTTTGCACCAGTTGTCTGTAGAAACACTGAATTTTGTAATCATATAACATGTAATTTAATATTTTAAAGCAAAAATGTTCGTAAATTGATGTATACAATTTGAATGGAATACTTACACACTAATATTAATCAATATTTTGAACAAATTTTAATTATTACAATTTTCAAGTATCGGTAGCCTATCGGTGGGAATTGGTGAGAGTATCGGGATCGGTATCGGTTCGAAGTGGTATCGGCTCAGCCCTATTGTTTATATTCGGATCAAACATTCCTAAATCATATTTGTGGCAGGGTTGTTAAAGATCCAGGAATTTTAAATAAATTCAATTCCGGTCCAGGAGAGAAAATCAGCAAGCGTAAATGGGTTCTGGACCGTAAACAACCTTTTTATGGTTAAAGTATTTCAATTCGGTCCAGGAATCTTTTTTCCTGATCAATTTAAATAAGGTCCAGGAACCTTTTTTAATGTAACAATACGCAAATTGGACAGAATTTAAATTGTGCGCGAGAAAAGGTTCCGGTCCTGCAGCGGAACCCAATAGAACCCATTAGAATTTATGGGTCCATGAACCTTTAACAACCCTGATTATAGGTATTTGTGTGTCTGGAGGGGTCAGGGGCGTAAAATAATTTCCTCCTTATACAAGTTCTTTTCCAGGCTCTACATGTCTTCACAAATTTTCAACTGCAGAACTAATTCCCCCCTCCCCAATTTCTAGATTATAATTTCCATTCAGCGACGATGCCAAAGAGGGGGAATAGGGGGAGACGTACTAGAGGATAATTCTGCTCTCCTAACAAGCAAAACTAGTTAAATAATTGCTCTTTTAACCCAAATATACATTTTTTGAACTAGTATTCAAGTACGTATATTAAATGTGACTGTCTCTCCGCCCAGCAAATATCCCCATCCTCTCTGTCACTTCAATTATTCTGGCATCGTTACTGCTAACACTAAGTATCTTATTATTCATTGAAGATCTTCAGTGTTAGAATTCAATTTTAATAAGGAAAAGTCAAGTTTACACTGTTTGGCGTATTTAGGAAAGGAAGTAGGTTTCGGGTTTTAACTACGGGCGGGGAAAATTATGATCATCGTCGCTGTTTCATTATCATTGTTTAAAGTAGCCTAAAGCCGCACCAAGAAGAGAAACACCGGGACCAACCCTTGAACTAAAGTTGACAGTCATTTGTTTACTATTCTCGCAGTCACCACAGGCGACACTGTCCCCTTTCGTTTTTGCCCGAGTGCTCCCGTGTTGTCATATTTATAATTTCCCTCCATTGCTTCGTTGACAAAAAAATGAAAGTCAACAACATTAAATGGATGGGTTAAAGTTACAGTTTTGTAAGTCACTTTCTTAAAATGAAAATAAAGTCTGACTCACAGCACTTTGCTGATCAACACAACAGCTGTTTCCTTTATCACTAGACCTTAAACTGCCATCTATTGACAGTTGAATGAATCTCTGATTTACTTCACGTTTTCTGTTAACATATTGACTTATATCGATCTGATTTCTGTGTCTAAGTCTTTTTTTTTTAAAAGTTACTTACACCACTGTAATTTTAACCTGTCCAAATATTTCGAGCTTGCTTTCGCTGTGTATAGTTTTCCCTTTGTTGATGATACAAACACTTGATGCTGAATAAAGTTGATAACGATGTGTTGAAAAATACCACACATTTTGGTAACTCAGAGGGACGACCGACCACATGGCGAGCAGCTGATTACATTGTCCATGCTCCCTTTGCTCGCTTAGGATCCGACGACAGCGCCAGAGGAGTTTTCTCTTCTTGATAGAGGTAAAACTAGAGTGACCAGACGTCCTCTTTTATCCGGACATGTCCTCCTTTTTAGGTGTCTGTCCGGCGTCCGGGCAGATTTTGAAGAAATCGCATAATGTCCTCATTTTTTGGAAAGAGTATAGAATTGACCATATCAAATGTGCTGCATTGACAATCCTTCCACATATAACGATCATCTTGTAAGGCATAGCCTATGACTTGGGGCACGTTAGTATTCGAACAATGCTCACCTACCTACCTACCTACCTACTGAACACAATCACTTTCCCGACTGTCATTAATAGGGGGCAGATTTATAGGCACTAAAAACTTCGGCAGTCAAATATGCACCAAAATTTTGAAAATAGGCACTTAAAAGGCACTGAAAAGACACCTTAAAATAAAAAACGACATTAAAATAGGCACTGAATGTGAACTTATTTCAATTTTCTTCTTACAATGCACAGTTATACAGTGTTAGCACTTCAGTTTATACATAAAAGTGCGCTAACGGTTAACAAACCGTTTTTTTTTTTAATCGAAATTCACATTTGCGGGAATCGTCAGTGAAAGTAATTCTCACAAAAAGAGCTTGTGCTAACTGTGCGAATTTGAACAAATGATGAAAAAAAAAATTGTACCATTGTAACAAAAAAATAAAACAATGTTCCAATTGAGACCGTCAAATCTGGCGAATACCAGATTTCAGTCAGTACAACATCAACAAAGCCTTACATCTTTCAATGTGGGGAAAACAAAAGACACGTAAAGAAAGCTGAAGTATGCAAAAAGTGCAGAATATACATTTTTTGACAGCATTAAGCAAAATAGACACTAACCCTCAAAATAGGCATTTATAGGCACTATAAAAATGTGTTTTCGGACTAGAAACACCATGAAACGAACCTTAAACTTTAGGCCCTATGATTTACTACAAAGGCATAAAAATGGCAAATAGGCAAAATTCCGCACCCTAGTCATTAGTATTGTTCAAACTCACTGCTTCGCCCTCGGAGACTGCTGGAACGCATATAGTCTGTGTAGTTCCTTTTCGATTGATTGATTTGGTTTATTTTACTTCGCTTTTTCGCCACTTTTGGCTAATCGCGAAGATGAGTATGAGCGATGATATGATGATTTTGAAGAAGGGATACTTAGAAAGAACACTCATGACCAGGCCGGGATTCGAATCCGGGATCGCTGGCGTTGTGGCGCGGTGTGCTAACCAGTTCCTCTTCGAGTTATACATCCGCGATACAGAGACGCGTAGTGAGAATTTTGATTGTTAAGTAATATTTTCTTTCACGAAATAACGAAGCAAAAGTGTAAATTCAACAATGATCTTGCAAGAAAATATCCAGCCTTTAAAGGATAGGATGGAAGAAACGGAAATGAGGTAAAGTGTAAGGTGGCTGTCAGTTTCCCCTGCTGTTGGAAGAGTGCTAGGAATGTTCGTGCCATTAAAATCATATTTCTCTATCCAATCTAAATTACCTAAAATCTTAATTTGGTTTTTGGAAATAAGTTAAAGCGAATCTTACTTGTTATATTTGTATTAACTTGTGAGGAGATTTCATTCAAATATCCAAGAATTAGAAAAGGAGTAATATTCTGTGCTTCAAATTGTAGATATTCTTTGTCGTTAGTTAAATAAGTGATTAGGAGATTGCTTTCTTTGCTTAAAGGTAAGAGGAAATTATTGAAAGAGATCACCTGAAAAGTATCTGTGAGCATAATGTTGGTAAGATTTTTTTATGGCAAATGTGTTGATATTTTTTGCGACGTCCTCTTTCTTTTTCATGACTTTGTCCTCCTTTTTTCGCCATGCTCTGTCCTCTTTTTGGAAGGTACGTGTCTGGTCACCCTAGGTAAAACGATAGTACGTTTCTGCATGTACAAATTTGCACTCCAAGCTTCGCATACTATTATTAACATCTAGACCTATCTTAAGCGCTTTCTGCATCCTATCCTACCTCCTTTGTTTTTAAACAAGAACTTGAAAATGGGCGAGTTGCGTCTTCCCTGGGTCGATCTGTGGGCCAGAACCTCCTTCACTGCATGATGGCTGTTCACTAGCACCTGAAGCAAGCCTCCCTGGTTGAAGGTGAAGAGAGGTCCATATCTCTCCCCTGCTTCCAGAACAACTCTCCTCAGGAGACGGCGCTTCGTCCAAAACCTCGCAGACAGAAGAAAGTTGCTGACAAGTGATGCTGGAAACAAAAAAAAAACAAACAAAAAAAAAACATTTATTTATCGTGATTTTGTTGAGAGCCATTATACCGTTTCTTCTAGTAAATAAATGCGATGTACAAGGTGTCCGGGCTAGAGGTATACAAAAATATCTGCTTATAATGCGAAAACTGTTCGTAGTGAATCTCAGTCGTTTGACCATCGATCCAAGATTTCAGTAGTCCACTTGGACGATGAATCGTGCTGTTGAGTCACGCATCCGCAGAAACTAACTGGCCACCGAGATTCCCAGATTTGACACCATTAGACTTTTTTTTGCATTGGGCTTCATTAAAGATGTTGTGCACAGTGGAAAGTTCACGATTTTGGGTGATTTGAGACAGCATATCGTTGCGCTAATAACGCTACAAATGCTGGTCAACACTTGGCACGAGCTTTACTATTCGTTTGGATATGTGTCGAGCTACAAATTGTGCTAACATTGAGGTGTACCAATGTACATAAAAACCTTCTGAGTTACTTTGTCCATAACCAGGACAAGAAAGTTAATAAACTTTACAGATGCTAAAATTTATGTGTATATTTTTGTATACCTCTAGCCCGGACATCCTGTATAATGCATGGTAAAAAAATAATTAAAATCTGCTTAACATATTAGATATTTTTTAAATATTTGGGAATCAGGAAGGACTAAAAACACAAACGGAGTGTAAGGCTGAAGACACCTAAATGTCCATCTCTCTTCCACGTGGAACATCCTGGACTGCATTTTGCAAACTAATGAGACTCTGGCGTCTGGATGCACAGGCAGCATTATCCTCCGTGGTCTTGTTTGTGGGCTGTTCATGTGTGTTTCATCTTAGCATCATGCATAAAATAACAAACATACAGTAAATCTGCAAACATTGAAGTTTCGAATCATGGCCTGGACATACTTTTTTCTGTGGTTGTCCTTTCACGAATTTCATGCAATCGTCACTCATCCTCATCTTCTTGATTAACCAAAAGTGGCAGAAAACAAAGTAAAATAAACTAAATCGAAACGATATCTGGATTAATTCTTATATAATTAGAAGTATGCAGTGGTGTGCGGTGACATTGGGGAAGCAGATCCCTAAAAATTAAGAAAAACAAGAATTCATTGCTTCTACATGGTACGTAATGCTGAAAAAAATTAGCACTCTACCTGATACTGTTTCCATAACGTCTCTTAGGGGAAAGATGAATGTCCTGACGCAGTTGTTAATTTTTTTCGAATTTCAGTTGGTCTGTTGTCAAATGTATTTAATGCAACAGACGATCACGCATGATTGAAACAATTTTCAAGATTTTCACACATTGCAATATTCACAAATCCACTCTGACACCACGTAGATGTTTCCGTAGTAAATGGTAAACAATGCCAACACTAAAGTTTTTGAAGCAAACAAATAGAAATTCACCCGCCTGAAAAACCGCAACTTTTGATATCGGAAATCGCTTAAAAAGTGTGACCACGGCCAGCGAGTTTTACCAACTATATTTGGTGGATGTGTCCATCAACATGTTAGCTGTCTTAATAGACGAAATGCTCGGAAACGTTTATCTCCACATAGAATATGTCATCCGCATGTCAGCAATTATATTTTACTGTTTCTCCTGTATTTTGAAACTTTATAGTTTATTTATGAATATACATTTTAACTAGCTTGGTGGATATGCTACATCGCTGACAGTATACAATACACTTGTACACTTAATCGTGCAGTTTGCAACACTGAGGACATCAGTAGACTGAACCGATGGCACTCTGGCTTTGTTTCAGCCTTACCCGTTGGAATAGAAAATTTGCCTCCACACAACGTACCCTCCCATTGGATCCTTCAAGGTCGCCTGTTGATTTTTCGGGCCCTTGGTGGCATTAGGATGCACAGGGTGATGTTACGCAGATGTTTTGTCAACACGCCGCGAGAGGGTGTTGATGGCCCCTTTTCGGAAAGGAACGAACCTTGGAGGCTTGCAGGTTGATATTCTGTTGAGGCAACCCGGAAGAAATAATGCAAAACTGAAAGTTATAGAATTAATTTGTAAGAGTTATGCTGTGTGACACCACTGATGGCCTTGCTGTATCGGAGTACACGCGCATGGATGTATGTAACAAAGTGGATGGGTTTAAGACTCTTGTACCAATATTGTAGAACAGGATGTTTTCGTAAGACTGTAGAAATTGATTCTAACGTTAGACCAATGGTGTTTCATATGCTATCCAGTGCATTACATTCGCAAGCGCATTTAGCGAGAGTTTTAGTTTAAGAAAAGCTGTGAATTTAGATAATGACTAAGAATGAATACCTGCTATGAGTACATAGTCAGTAACACAATACAGTGTACGAACTGTGATGTACAGTATTAACTTGGAACCTCACCTATGTATATCAAATTTGAACTTATTATACTGTTTTACACTAATTGTAGACCATATAATGAAAATACTGTAAATTGTAACAAGCGATTCATTGTAATTCAGAATATGTATGGGTATCCAAGTTAATGGTAATTTCGCTAGCAACAGAGTTTTGACGAAGCACAGCAGAAATTGTCATAAAAGAGGACGCTTTCTCTGGAAGAATGGTATTATGAACATAAGGTGACTGGTAATCCCCCTTGAGGTGGAACTTTACATAATATATAAATATTAGTATGTGACAACAACAAGTTCATTACATAATTAAAATATCGATGTTTCTTTCCCCTAATATTAGTAACACTAGAATTAACAATACCAATACAGTTAAGTTGATTTTCTTCTTATCAGTGCTGATAGGAAATACAAATACATAAGTATAAGTAAATAACATAGTATATTTGATCCAAGCTATGAATAGAAATTAGAAATTGTGTAGGGACAACTAAAGAAAACGTATTAGTCTTTATCATACTTTAAGTGCTTACAATCTAATTCTCATATGTTACCTGGAGGATATCCCTTCGGTATTCTAGTACACAGAAGCATCACAAGGTAGATAGCACAAACTACATAATCCCACAGACTCGTCATTTGATTTAATTGCTGTTACCTAGAAATAAAAGGTAGCTGTTATTGTTCCTTACAATTATTGTTGAATCTGTCGTGTTTGTCACATATAAAAATTGTCATTCTTCAACATTGCTGCAATTATTATTTGACACTATAAACTTTGTTTATAATCTCATATTTTAGCAATTACTGAAATATTCCAAACGTCCCAAAGCCATACTTATTGTCGTTACCATTCCATTATTACCACATGTTTCCTTCCCTAGAGTACTTTTTCAAAGATATAGTCACACTTGCATACTTTTTTAAAAAGTATCTTAGACCGTTGCTAGAATTTAAGTAGAATCTTAGAATGCTTATATTTAAGAATATAAGTCGTACAAAAGCTGCAAATCGTGGAAAAAAATAGCAAATACTTGGCAGTTTACTGTTTTAGCGGTAAGGATGTCGAATCGACCCTTCCTAATAGAAATATATATGATACATCGTTGGAAAGGTTGTGAATCAAGGATTTCAGAAATGTAGGATTTATGGTGAGGAAACAATGGGAAGTGGAATAAAACGTAGTATTAAGTTGGAGAAACCTCTGTTATAAATTAAACATAGTGAGTCTAATTTACGTGCTAAATGCCTAATTTGTTATGTTAGGATTGCATAAATAATACATTTGCAGTGTATTAATGCTAAGATAACCAAACCTAACCGACCTAACCTAACAACGTAGTCATTCCTCGAGTGACGTCACAACGCAAGCTTGTCCTCACGTTGTGCGATAAGGGAGACAAGTGAAGTCAGCGTCTCCTTTTCGCACAACGCTAGAACAGCCTTGAACAATAAAATAAACAAAAACCATATATTTCCCAAAGAAATTGAAGAAACAAAATAGAAACTTCAATATCCAAAAATAAAATGAAAATCATAAATACGGATGAAAACATGAAATATAGAAAGTTTAATCCTGGTGGAAATTCGCATTACATATCCACTTTAAAAACCGAAGTTCGACCTGGCAATACTGTATGTTTACAACATGGATTTCGATCAATGACATATATAAGGCTAGATAGCTAATTCCGCCTCTCCGCAACGGTCGGGGGTAACGCCACTCATACGCTCATCCATATACGGCAGGAAGAGCTGGACGCTCCATTGGCAGCTATGCTTACGAATGTTAATTTCGAGTATTTTACAGTTCTTGTGTTGGGAACAATATTTTAACGATGAAAAATGAATTCGTAACACATTGTGAGTTACTTCTATGAAATAAAGTTCATTCACTGCTATTCAATTAATGGAAAGTCAGGTAAAAATACTTCGTGTACCATGAAAAGTGTCTATCTTTTTTCCATCAAGTAATTGGAAAGATTATAATTAGCAGGCTAAACGAACCACTGCCTTAATGCAAAATAAACAAGGGCATATTTAGGGTCGTCCAGTGGGTCCGGATACCCTGAAAGACTTAGTATGGTTTGGTTTGAGTTGGTGTTTTAAGTCCACTTTATGCACAGTAAGGCTAATCGGGACTGGACCTACGGTTTAAAGTGGGATCCGAACCACTGTGCCATGCGCCTCCACTGGGTATCGAACCCGGGACCCCTTGATTACAAGGCGACGACGCTACCACTGCGCCATCGGGAGCCTCCCCCCCTGAAAGACTTAGCAAGTACTAAAAATAATGAGAATCTGCTTGTTTATTTATTTCCACTGAACTTACTGGAAGGCAAAGTTTATATTGCGTTGCGATCATACGGCTTTGTATGGCAGTACCAAAGAAGATTTATGCACACTACTATTTATAATAATGTGCATAAGATATTATTCACGAAATTTACTTTTCGTTAATTTAAACATAGTTTCTTTGCTTTTCAATAAATATTCTATTCTGTATCTCTTTTAAAAAATATTCCATTCTTAATTTTTTGTTCCTTGCCAGAAAAGTTCTTTCAACATAAATGTTGTCGATCTGAACTATGCGCAACCTAGATAATGAATACGAGCTGTTAAGTATATCTCTATTCTTAAAGCTATTCTTTTTATCTATTCATGTAATAATAAGAATACAATGTTAATTTATTTACACATAATTACGAATAAACCTATAAATTATATTAACATATAATTTTAAACATTACTGATATTATTTGGTTCAGACCCTCAGCCTCTGAAATATATTTCTGGATACGTGCCTGAACATAAAATATTTCATTCAGTTTGCTTAATTTATTAATAAATAATAATAGAAACGTTTTTAATGTTAACAGGTTTGTACATCTAAAATTCTTTGAAATCGCACAAAAACCGTGCTAATTGGACATTTTACAAAGAAAATAACCTCCCTTGCCTTTCCTAAAGATAATTTAACGGACAATTCCAGGGGTTTTACAAACTCCGCAGCAGCTATGAAAAATGTTGCCACATTTATTCCTCTTAAAAAGTAAATATTTACCTAAGTTGCATTTTGTTTGACAAGTTAACCGACTAATCCAGGGGATATCAAACTGCATAGCAGTTACAAAAGAAATATGCCGCCATGAAAAAAAATGCCATGCCATGAATTTTAAAGAAATACTTGTCTTCTTTGCCTTTTTCTGTAAGAAATTTTCAAACTGTGTTAAGGCTGCACACACCCCGATCTCAAGTGTAGTGTGTTGGGAAATATTACTACCTTCATAACATCTACGTGGTTTGTCCCCAGAAGCCGCAACTTCATATAAATATTTGGGAGGAGAGGCAAAATGACAATATTTTTTTGCGCATAATGTATATACTTCTTGAGGAATTGAGGGGGGCAGAAAGTGCTTCACCCTCCTAAGTCAGCGCCTATGCTTGTCCCGCAAATAATATAAAAGTATAAAAATATGTAGAGCGAAACACAAACTGGCTTCCTTTCACGCATTCTCACATTTCTATCAACATATACATAAAAGAGTTACGTATTGCACAGTAGAAATGTAGGAATACAATTAATAAATACATATCTATGAAAGGAAACATCCGACCCCGGTTTTTCCAGAGTTACGCAGTGATATGCACTGCAAGAAATAACCATAATTACGGCTACCGCGCATACAGCCAACAGGTTCTTGCTGTACACGGAGCCCTCCTGTGTAGCTTCATTCGTCCGCGGCGAGTCAGCTTTTTAGCTATTGATTTCGATTCAAAATAAGCAGCTATGGTAAGTCATGTAAGAATCTTAAAAAGTTTATATTATTTCACACAACAGAAACTAAAAGTGAAAACTGCACAGTGCCAATTCGAAGCACGAATTAAGTACTATGAGTGTAGATATTTCTCTTTTACTCAAAAAACGGTAAAAACACAAGGGTCGCTTCTGCAGTATAGCCGTTTTAGGTTATAAGTATAAAAAATTAAAATCATCTAATTCCAATGCTTAAAGTTTACTTTCAAATCTTTAACACAAACCTTAACATTGTTCCTCGAACGTTTTCAAAAAAAGGTACATTGAAATCGACAGATTTTTACATGTTTGTAGTCTCGGTGGATGTGAAGACTTCTCGATCCCTTTCGTGAATTCATAAAATTTCTTCTCCCCGTAAGTATCTGTCTTGTTATTTTTATATGGTGTGCTAATTCAGAACGTAGATGTATTTTACTTAAGGGCAAAAACAAATACAAGTAATTATGTGCAATTCAAAATCAACGGTTTTTCTGTTATCATTTAACAACTTTCTAAATCTGATAATTTTCCCATTCTCTGTGTTAGATTCACATCCTGATCAACTTCTACTTTATTTATTATCTCTATAGACGTTGCTAGAGATTTCGGCGTTATGAGCGAAAATAGAAGTTGGTGCTTCCTGCACTGCATTTGGCGCCCCTCTTGTTTGGGGCAAATGTTATTCTCTTACTTTACCCTTCATTTAAGTAGCGTGCAGCTACTAAGATAAAATGGGCCTGCTGTAAAAATTCGAAATTCTCATTTGACATTATTTACTATTTCTCTGTTCTGCTGGTAATTTACAATGCATACATTATATTGAATACAATTATTATTACTGTATACAGAGGTTTGGTTAAAATGTTTTTGATAGAACGACATTGTAGAAATGACGCATGTGCTTTAAGTATAGAACTTCAAGACGAAGTATTATATTTTATAACTGACATTGTTAATCAGTATCAAGACTAAATTTATTGTTTCGAAATGCAAATGTACACGCACAGGAAACTAAAAGCATTAAATCTATTTGATTCCCAGAAACGCATCGATTAATGCATTAAAGTGTGTTCTTTTTTACCCCTGCCAAGAAAAAGCTAAAGCTTGATGCATTTTTCGGGTTTAAGGCGCTCATATCAGCAATGTGACTATTATACTAAACACATAATCCAAAATGTGTCATCGACGTCAGGAGTCCCGGGCTCGAATACTGACCTGTTCTTTGTGAGTGTCCCATCATCAGTGTCAACATATCATCGCTCATACTGATGATCGGGATTAGCCAAAAGTAGCAGAAAAGCGACGCTAAATAAAAAAAAGATATATCAGATCATGACACATTTTGGTAAGATAATTGATTGATTGATTGATTTCGCTTTTCTGCCACTTTTGGTTAATCGCGAAGATGAGGGTGAGTGATGATATGATGAAAGGACACTCATAAAGAACATTTATGCCCAGACCGGTATTCTAACCCGGGATCCCTGACGTCGATGACACATTTTGGATCGTGTCTTTAGAAAAGTCACATTGCCGATGCAAGAGCCTTTAGAAAAATGACTATGAAAGACTATGAAACGTACTAAAGCAGTTACTCTACAATTCTAGCCATGGATGCCCATCTTATAGTGAATTGGAGATTGTAATTTTTGCCTGAAACATTACGGAAAAGGCTGTCACAGATGATCTTTACTTACCTGGTTTTCCAAAATATCACGTTTCGTTTCAAAGCGACCGTGCAGTTGGCCTTGGTAGGACCGTCTGACCGAATCTAAAGGACTTTTACAAAGCATACAGAATTGTCCCTTTTTTCTCCTCCTAACTTTCCCATTACGTTGCTGAATTGGGGTTAGTAAGATAACATGGCCGCCGATACTATTAATTGCTTAAGAGATCTGTAAATTTTCCTTATTCAGACAGTAAACATTACTGTTTGCACAGCGCGGGGAGGCGAGAAGAAGAAAATGGTGGTACTCGAGCAGATGGGCGCCGGATATCACCGGACGAGTAAACCCAGACAACCGCATAACTTTCTAAGAGTATATGATCAGAGAGAGAGAGATGGAGGAGGAGGAATTGCAAATAGCGCTTTCTTCTTAATGGATCGTACATCATGGCCAGCTGACATCAATGGCGAATTCCCGCAGCATTCGTTGTCTTTCATGAAAGCGAAAGCAAAGATGGTCTTAGTTATCATACAATTCGGTACTTGTTTTGGAAAAACATTACTTCAACATTGATCTGGCAGCATTGCTCATTGCGAACAGTGTTGCTAACTTGGATAACAACATTGTCCAAATTTCTCGTATCTACATATACAATTCCCGGAGGCTTCCTTACTCGTTAAACAAGTGTCTCAGATGTATAAAAAATAATAAATAATAGCAAGCAATGTTTTTATGAAAAAGTAATTGCTCTATTAATAACAATAAATGCGTGACTGAGTAAAAAGATAGTTAAAAATATAGACAAAAGAGAATGCATTGATTGTCGAGTTTATTTTTAATTTAAAAATATTATATCTACATTTATTTATTTTCATCCGGAACTGTTGACACTGGGCATCTAAATATTCCAATTTACTGTTCACGGCGTTTTCGTCTTCTGCTAAGGCCATATCGGCCGCACATTTTATACACTTATTCTCCTTCCAACAATCATTAACCCTTCCCTTATTCTGGAAACAGTTCTTCTCTACAAGATAAAGTTATACATGATGTCATTTTAATGGCGCTCACGGACCACATACACAGGTAGAGGACATCAAAACAAAGAACTTTTCTTAGTAACATTTTTATAGTTTGTCCATCGTTTCGGCGTCACGGCCGTTTTTGCCGCCCGCATGCTGGCAACCCAACACAACATTTGATCAGATCTGTGATGTCATTTTCTGCGGTGAAACATCGCACGACAATGTTGAAAGGAACACACAAATTTTGTAAAAAATGACCAATTACTTGTGACTGTCTTCTACATTCACAAATAACTAATATTTACTTTATTTCTATTGCGTACAAGTTTATAAAATTAACAGGGAACTATTGAGATTAAGAACGCTGTATCAATGTCGATATTTGTTTTAAGTTGTTGATTTCGATTCGTTTTGATATATATGTAATTCATGAAGAAGAAGAAGAAGAAGAAGATATATATGTAAGAAGATTGACTTAAAGATAGATATGGGAAAAACTGCTTAGCGGTAATCCCAAGTAAAATGTAAATAAATAAATAAAGATTGACTTAAAATCAAGGTAACTTAATATATAAGGTAGCGCCATCCGAAAATTGCCGATCATGCACGAGCGCGTGACGTCATGTGGGAGGATCGGTTATGCTCGGTGCCCCTTCGGTTATGTTCGTTCGGTGCTTGGCCGAAGCAAACGGCTGCTATCATTTCTATGCGAGTTTCAGAGAGGGAAAGTGTTTCATTACTTTGAGGGGTAAATATTAATTATCATACTTCGGGATGGTATTGAGGTATTCCTTTAATGATTAGTAACAGAATGAAAACATGCTACTTTTAAAAGAGGGAAAATTGCACATGCAAACGTATTGTAAAAATTCATGTTTCTGAAACCTGATCGATATATTACAAAGAAGGTTGTCCGTGTTCTCATTAGAATTTCAGATTTCATCATTTCATAAATCGTATTATGATTTTAAAAAGAAACGTTGCATGCTAAAGAAGAATTGCATAGAGAAAGAGTTACAAAGAAAGAATTGATTGACAGATTTGGTTTATTCTTTTTTTAAATATGAAAGGAAAACCCATAAGAGGTAGTCCCCCCCCTTCGATCTCTTTCTTTGTTTCCACAAGCCGGCCTCCTTGGCGTAGGTTTGGGTTCGAATCATGGCTTGGGCATGGATGTTTGTGAGTGTTCATTCATCATTTAACTAAGTTAACCTACTCGAAATACTTGATGAGTACTAGGAACATCAAACATAAATGTCTTAACTTACTAATTCAAGCCTATAGAAATAGATTTATGATCACATGTTAAATGAAACGCTTTGGGAATATCGATGAAAATATCTTAGTTTAATTAAACAATAAAGGAGAAAAGTTACATGAACTCACAATGATTGACCGTGCAACTGTACGAATCATTATTTGTTAAAGGACTTTGTCCGCAGATTTTCCATTTCCATTTCCATGTGTGTCTGAGTTGTATAACCGGAAAATATACTCCAAGGCTGATATGCGACACACATTTGTACATAGACGAAGTAACTTGCATTACACTAATCTTAGATCTTGCTCTTTTTGACAGAAATGTACTACAAATAAATAACGTAATATCCATTGGTTTATATTGAGTACAAGGGTATAAAATTATTCACAATATACAGTATTTGTGAAATACAAAATTGAACAAAGTTGCAAAAATTTCAATGATGGGTGTAATATTCACTCATGAAATATTTACCATTGAGCATACAACGCTATGTAACTCGAATTGAAGATGTACTAAGTGAATTTCATTTCGAATAGCGTGAAAGTTAGTACGCGATCTTCGAAATGCCCATTTCCGACAACGTTTTTCACAATAGTGTGAACATACAAATCACAATCAACATCGGACTGTGTTAAATGAAATTGTTAATAATTATAAATCCGACTTACATAAAATGTACATAACAAATCAGTTAGGCTCACTACGTACTTCGCACTAGTTGAACACATTTTCAAGATATTGATGACTTTTCTTGTGGTACTGTCGGTTAGGTTACGTTGTAGATTTTGAACTTCTTTATTCAGTTAAAGCAGGTTGATAGAGGTTGTTTGTAATCTTTAATTTATTTGCTTCATTATGCAGACGTGTTCTCTTTTTTGGCAGCATAGTCTTTAGCTTGTTTGGGGCACGTCCCCTTATTGCATATCTTTCATAGCGTACATCTCTGCAAACCTAATCAACACGTCCTACAAGCGAATCATATTGTGAAGATAAGTGTTTAGCAGAACTACACCATTTCCTCGATTATTTGGTACTAAAGTAATTGGGTGTAATTTTAGCGATGGCACTGCAGTTGGCTTCAGCACGTTCTTTGGTGGAAAATACAGAAATTTTGCTTTTAGATCTCGCACATAGTCTTCTTCACAATAATTGGCACTGCACACTTGTATTTTTTACATTTCGTTTACAAGCATGAATCCACTGTTTACTTACGCAATTATCGACTGGAAATCTATGATATTTTATGTCAGTTCCTTTAGTTTTCTGGTTATAGTTTTCATAGCTTGCTACAGCACAATTAGACATGATTGCAGTCTACAAGTACAAAAATACAATAAAAATAAATCGAACGCTACAAAATGAACAACCTGCTTGTTCCGATTTTTGCAACGTGTTAGTAGCTAAATGCAAGGTTATTAGAAGTATAGGTTGGGCCAATCCGTTGTTTACTCGTGATGACGAAACGACGGTAAGAGGTGAATTTATCCATGAAATGAATTCCAAATCTATGCGCTAGTGTTGCACTATGCAGATAGGAAACCATGCCAGAAACTGGACACACGAAATCGAGTACACAAATGAGCATTTCCACCCATTTACATTTTGTGGCTTCAGACAAATTGAAAATAAATATCGATGGCTACTTATTGTTATGCGGGACAGAATATTATTGATCGGAACGGTAATTGTTTTTAAATTCCGACATTCGGGAAAATTTCTGAAAATCTCAAATTCTACACGTCATTTTCACCTTAAGTGATTGTCTTTGCATATCTGGAATGAAAACTAACAATTTCCCATAAGTTCCAGACACTTGCAATGTACAAAACGTCAAGAATTAATATCGTTTTAAAATGACCATTCGGTATTTCTCGACTGCTCGGGATCCAGAAAAGTAGGGAAGTCATTTGCTGAAGTCGGAATCGGGACGGAATTTTTCTTTCCGATCCCGGTCCCGACTTTTCGAGATACCGCACACCACTTGTTATTATTATTTATTTTAGTTCAGCACAAGATACATCTTCCAAGTACGTTGAACATAATATGCTGTGCATACCAGAAAAGAAAAGTTCAAATGAGCATTTATGTACGCTATATTTACACTAGGCTATGCACTTGTATTTTTTCCTCAGTGCACAACATGTTTGTGCATGTTTATATTTTAACAAATGATGATACTTGCATTCCACTTATGTTTCTGACAAACTGTTAATTGTTATAAAATGTAAAATATATTCACATTCTCATCCTCTAATCATATATTTATGCCGTGCAAATAAGCAATAAATTTGATATTTCATAACTTGAACATTTGAAGCAATGATAGTATCATTCATTTGCATGTCAGAAGTTAAGTTTAAGATGGTACAAGGTATATTTATTGAAACTCATCCTCATATCTATGTGGGAATTATGTAGAAATTAATGAAAATGAATAGTAGTATTAATCGTGACAATAGATAGCGTGAATAATTAGCGCTATGGAGTCTCGCAGCAGCGGTCCTTAGCAATCATATGAAATATGAATTGGAGAAAGGTGGATGAATTGTGCGCTCCTAAGGATAATTACTCATAGTCGGGCATGTAATGGAAACGAATTGTAAAGAGTAACGACACATAAATTTTGGACGGAATACTTTCAATCCGTCAATACTTTTTTCTTCAAGGCAGAAATATAGTTTTCTTGAAACATTAATTTAAAACAAAATTAAAGGCTTACAGCCAACTACAAAGATTAATTCATTGAGTTCCATTCACTTGATCATATAAGTATAAGTTTCACTATGATATGAGATATGTCAATAATATTAATGTCTAATTGTGAATACAAGGAAATTAGTTTGAGTTGCTGTTTTAAGTCCACTTTATGCACAGTAAGGCTAATTGGGACTGGACCTACAGTTTAAAGTGGGATCCGAACCACTTGTGCCTCCACCGGGTATCGAACCCGGGACCCCTTGATTACAAGGCAATGACGCTACCACTGCGCCATGGGGGAGGCCTACAAGGAAATTAACCTATAGTCTAGTTTTATCTATTAAGTTAGTAAAAACAATAATAATACTTTAAGAAAGTTAAGAAGTAATGTAGTGTATTTTGTAATAATAAGAAAAAGTTTTAAAGTTAATGTCCATTTATGGAAAATATGACACAAATAATCTTCTATATAACAAATGTTACATTAGCAAGCTCCTTAGTGTGGTTCTAAATTTAGATGTATTTTTATTCTTGAAGAGATAGATAATAGTAGGCAAATTGTCCATCGTTATCTTTATTTTTTTTCTACATCCTGTGTTGTTTTAAATAATTGAAAGCAGATGTTGTCCTTTGCTTATTGATCACCAGATTGGGGAAAACAGACTGGAAGAAAATGTTGATGGGCAATTCGCCTACCATTTCTTTTGCCATTGGTGTACAATTCTCTCTCGTTTTTCTCTACATATTCACATAAAGCAATAAAAATACAAACTGCTAATTTCTCATTCTATTTTCGTTATTTATTAAACTGTACGTGTTTGCATTTATATTTGATAAATTTACTTTGCTCTTCCGGCCATTGAAGTCAATTGAGATTACAACGATCAAATCTTGCTAACTATCAGGTAAATAGATTAATCGCCGTAATAAGCAATAACAAGCATTGGATGGTGGCTGTTCACCGAGATTTGGACTGCGGAGTACGGAGGACAAGCCTGTTTCCCGAGCGAAGAGGCCGATCCTCGGGTAAAAAAAACTAAAAATACAACTTTGGAACCAATGATCGGATTCGATTGAAATTTAAGACAGCTCAGTATTAGATTCTAATCGGCAAAATCCCAAAAGCAAAATATGATAGGAGGTGAATTAAGGGAGATATTAAAGGTTAAACAACGAGAGTGGATAACAATAACTACAGACTCCCTGGCGCTCTCTTCGGAGCGACCGTGCAGGATACAATGGGTCCGGTTTAAGGGTAACCTCCCTTCGAGGTGCCGCTGGAGAAGGGTCAAGGAACTCAAATTACACGGGCGAAGATAGCAGGATAAGATGCCACGATTTGAGGACGAGTTAACAAGGCTTAGACAGAGAGGGTACCTTAACGAACATTTTGAATACCAGACAAATAGACAAGCGGAGAAGCGGAAGACACAGTTTCGCTTTGACAGTTTTATCGCTGACAACCGCTCGGGAACCAGCAGCGTGAAAGTACCCGCCTCGTGCGTCGGACCGATCCGTGTTGTGTTTATTTCGCACGGGATTGTTTACTAACACGATGGAGTAGAGACAGCGAAAGGCCCCGCTGGGAGGCGTTCGACCGACCCTTGCCTCCCTTGAAGATGCTGAGATCCAATCTTATCGCCCGGAAGCCATCTAAATAATCACGCCGCCAAGCATCTACACCTCCAGCACGATTACTTCAATCAGAGCCGACAAAGGTAAGCCGTGAATGGAACGTGAAAATGGATAAGCTTCGTTCGCCCCGTCGTAACATCCAATGAACTCGTTTAATTACGTAAAAATTACCAAGTGACATTGCTTATTACGGTGATTACATTGTACCAACGATAATTTTATCATGTAAAACCGTACAGCTTTCAGTTATTCATTTATCCAAAGTACTCAACATTCACATTGTACGACGCTATAAATTGTCAATATAATTATATAACAGTGATCCAAGTTAACCTCAAAAGTAACAATATAAAGATTAACATTCAATTACAACAACATAAAAGGAGTAGTGTTTTTCGTACAGGTTTAAGCTCCTACCGGAACTTAGGTTTCCCGGAAAGGGAAAAGTAAATGTAAAATTAAGAAAAGTTTTAATCAATGTTGCTATCTTTAAACATCACGCCGAACTACTTTTGTATTAATTAACCCTGTTTTTTGGAATGCCGAGATACGAATGCGTGAGTGAACGTAAGAATGAAAGGGGCATTATTGTAAGTGTTTATGCATGTGCTCTTATATAGCAATTACATCATATATAGAACTAACCCTGTGGTGTGTAATTTGTTCTACCCTATGCAATCTCTTGGGCTGATGGCACTTACCCTGGCACAAAAGGTAAATATGTTATTAATGATTGCCTTTTGTTTATTTGTTTAATTGTTTCTTGTTGGTTTGCATTACCCATGTAATGTAGAGCCAGAACGTCGTCAGGCACATTAAATAAGGTAGATGTCGTTACAAGATGATGAAGAAGTGATAAAATAGATGAATGTCCAATTACAGCTTCCCTTCCTTATAAGATCGACTACAAGAAAAAGAACCTTCGTCGAAAAATCCCTGCGCACGTTCCTCCTCTTCCGTTCAACTCGGGCTATAAGAGAGCTGCTCCACTCTCCCCCTCCCCTCCACACTGGAGTAAGGTGCACAGGAGTCGCGAGTCTGCACAGGTTTCTTTGCTTGTGGATCCACTAACTATAATAGTAATATAAAAATGTACACTCACCTCACTTACTTATCCGGCAGTTTGTTTCTTTATACATCATATTTGGAGAAGATATAATTCAATCTATAGGTGTACACTGTATATAATACACTTTATTACTGACTTCCTTGACCCTGGATCTACAGGGACAAGGAAAACAAAGAAAAGAGCATAATTTTCTCTTCGGAGAAGATGTTGAACCTAAACCAAAAATAACATAAATAATGAACTCGACAATGTAAATTGATGAAATTTAGTAAATCATTTGATGAAGTGAACTAATTCTGAGTGGACTAATCGCAAAGGACAAAATCAGCTCAGATCCTATTACTTCTTCATGGTATGTGACGTAAAGTTCCCGCCCAACCGTTTGACGGCGTTAGTGGCTATCGTGTCTCCTTTTCCACAGCCTGTAGTACACATCCTCATCTAGACATTGTTCTTGTTCTGGTGTTTAATATCTGCATACTGCAGCACTGTCGTTCTGTCATTTCACGTGACTTCACATTGAAGTGATGCATTCACTTGGCCGGTCACACGTCATCGCACGCGAAAACTTCAACCGTTACCATGGTTTTGGGCCAGGGCTGGCTAAATGTACCCCGCACTAAACTTACTGCACATAACAACGAGCACCGTCAAACTCGATCCTCCCAGATGACGTAATGCATACGTACTTCACATAGCAACGAGCACCCCTGACTTAAAATGTCTTGTGTTAAAAATCGAAAATGAGTTTATATCAAATGTTATAAAGTGAAATAATATTTTGGAAGTTGAGTTGTGTTGCTTAATTCTTGCAATGTAAGTATAAAAACATTATGAAAACCAGTTGAGCGCTGAGGGCTTGCAATTTAATTTTAAAATTGTGTTAGTCTGCTCATCCTTGGCGTACAATATATATTCAGTGTGAAGTATCGTTGCAAGAAATTGGTGGCCAGTGTGGGGAATTTGGTTACACTGAAGAATTATAAATTTTAGATTTATTAGTGTTCCTTCCTTTGTGTACTTCATATTTTCGTTCGGTTGTCGTGAATACAAATTAATGCAATGACAACGAAGAATGTTCTTTCATCTCAGAAAGAGCAGTTGTCATCTCAGAAAGAGCAGTTGTCAGAGCTTGAGAAATCTCAGAGAGCGCAGTTGAGAGAGCAGTTGTCAGAGCTTGAAAAATCTCAGAAAGAGCAGTTGTCAGAGCTGGAGAAATCTCAGAGAGAGCAGTTGAGAGAGCAATTGTCAGAGCATGAGAAATCTCAGAAAGAGCAGTTTGCAGAACTTGAAGACAGAACGGTGAAGTGTATGGAAAAAATGAACAACACTGTTAAGGGGTTGGGCAACTCACTCCGGATGGAGATTGGGCAGGTTGCTGAAGCTTGCAAAACAGCAAATGATCAAATAAAGGGACACGTTAAAGTGTTGGATGAAAATTTCCAACAGTTGAATATATCTGATGAAGCGAATACCAACAGCATTCGTAAGTTAGAAGATAGTGTTGCTGGATTGGGTTTGCAGGTAAACGAGCAGTGGAATATTATCAGCCAGATTAGGGAAAGTAATAATGAAGGTTTAATTCAACGTGTTGAGATCTGTGAAGCACGATTAAGTTATGTAACAGCTAAACTGCTGATGACTAATACTTCAACAATTCATAAAGCTGCTGGGAAGAATGGCAACATTACTGAAATTTCACGTAATCCAGAGCATCCTGTATCTTTATCCTTGTCATCTTCCAGTGCTTCAGAAGATGAATCTTTTCCATCGCATATGTCAGGAAAACGCAAATCTACAGGAAGTCCTAAATCTAATTTGTCAGCTCCTACTTCACCAGTTAATGTGCGAAATTCTCGATTAAAGAAGCCTCATAAAACTTTACATGTTAGTTATGTTGATCCTGCAAATAATGCTTTACAACCTAGCAATATAGACTCTGGTATGTCTGAAATAAACAAAACTAGATATAATTCGCAAGCAACTTCTGGCAAACGATTTAAACCTAATTACAACACCAAGCACCATAGGCATGCTACTATCATTGATTCTGATACAAATAAACCATCTACTTCTAAGGAACAGCCACGAAAGTATCTATGATTGAATGACTTGAATATGTTACCTAAATTTTCTGAAAATCCAGAGAAATCTAGCCCAAGGAAGTTTATTAAAACCTTAACTTCACATTTGAATTTGCTTCAGATTCCAAACGTTCAGAGATTGAAATGTATTCGGAATTGTTTTCAAGGACCAGCCGAGGGATGGTACAATACGCACGTGGATTCCTTTATGACATACAAACATTTTGTACATGAGTTTCTGAACCAGTACACTTCATACTCATTGACGCAGGCTCAGTTGTCAGAATTGAGGAAAAGAAAGTATGATCAAAATAGCAGTATGAGCATGGAAGCGTTTGCCACTCGTACTTATTCAACATATTACAATTTGGTAGAGCGTCCTAAAGATGCAGAAGTCATAGACATTTTGATTAATCAGTTTCCATCGATTATGGCACAGACGATATTAGGTGCTGGCCTAACGAAGGTTGACGACGTTATTAATTTACTGAAGAGACTGGATTTGATAAAGACCATGTCTGGTAAGAAGTGTGATTTGCCTAGTGATTTCGAAGTGAGAACATCCAAGTTTACTAAGGATTCAAATGCGTCAGCAGAGATAAACAAAAGTACAAAGTTCAGACAGTTAACACGCAACCAAGGAACAGCGAGCAAAATCCTAATCAAAGGAATAATGGACAATTTTCTCGCAACAATAGAGATTTTAATTCTGGTTCTACATCCGGCGGTAGCTCGTATAATAGAGGGCAAAATGTAAATGACAATTCTGATCGGCGTCAGGACTTTACATTCAGAAGAAGGAATCTAAATAATTATGGCAATCAACAGTTCTTTAGAAGAAACTTAAATGCAAATAACAGAAGTTATAACAATACCCAATTTCGACGAGACAGTGGAACACTACAGAATGATAGACGTTCTAATACAAGGCAAGGTTATCTACAAACGAGGTCTAATTCAGATCCTAGTGTGGCTTGTTTGCCTTATTCCCCGAACAATAGTCAAGGTTTAATCAGTGAAGTAAATTTATGTTGTAATTGTCGTTAGCCCTGTGAACAATCATTCGCTTCTCGTAACAGTAATGCTATTTCAGGTAGCCGATTGAACGAAAACGCTGTTTCATTTGATCCCAGGGAAACATAAGTTAAAGAAATAATACAACCAGCGATGGAGTCACAGTCAAACGAACGCCGTGGGTAAATGGAGCCCGATTTACTCTGAGAATACAGAGGGCTGTGTTGCAAGTTTTAGCGCAGAATATGGTTCACAAAATGTTCAGTCACAAATTACAAATATTTTTCCTGTATATGATAATTTTAAAGACAATGACCAGCTAGCAGTGTTTTTCCAACTGGAATGGTGAGAAGAGGAACCCACTTGGACCATGGATGATAGTGGTGTACCATTTCCTATTACCGATCAACCTGTTATTTTTGGGTCTATTTGTAATTTAACAATTTGATGTATTATTGACAGTGGAAGTCAATGTAATCTAATGAGTTACGAATTATGGTGCAGTATAAAGTCCATTGTACAAAGTGCGAGATTGGAATCGATAGATCAGGTAAAATTATTACCATTTGCTGGACAACAAAAATTTAGAGTTGTTGGTAGGAAAATCCTTCACCTTTTAATACAGTCGGAGACTTTTCCGTTGGAAATGTTTGTGTTAAAACAATTACATGCAGATATAATTTTAGGTATACCATTCCTTAGGCAATATAAAGCTATACTGAATTTTAGACAGGAAGAAGTTACATTGGTATCTCCTGCAAAACAAGAGGTGACACAGTCTTTGTATCGACTGAAGCCTAACGATCAGCATGTTGATAAAAGGGTTCAGTGCATTACGGCAGAAAATTTGCCAATGAACACAAATTCCGAAGAAATCTACATAGTAACTGAAGAGAAAATTGTATCAACAATACAAAATTGTAGTAAACTCTCCTCACGTCAGCAAGCGCTCTTACGTGAGTTGCTATTAAATTATAGAACTCAGTTTTCGAATAAGCCTAGACCCACTTGTGTTGAATCATACAAGATAACTTTGGATACTGATGTACCAATTCGTGCTCCAATTTATCCAATTCCTTTTGCTAAAATGACGGCTTTGGAGAGTGAATTGAATAAATGGAAGAACTGGGGCATTATAAAGGAAATGTCGTCCCCTTACTTCAATCAATTGCACATAGTTCCAAAGGCAAATGGAGAATGGCGTTCAGTGGTAGACTTTCGTCGTTTGAATCAGCATGTGATTTCCCCTCTCACTCAAGTCGAACCCATAACTGAACTTCTGCAACACTTTCATGGTGCTACATTCTTTAGTTCGATTGATTTATCATGTGAATATTTCCTGATACCGCTAACTCCAGACTCCTATCCATATACGGCTTTTTCATATAGAGGGCGCCAGCACGTGTTCTGTTATTTACCTTTTGGTATTAAATCAGCGGTGTCTGTGTTTATGGATCGCATGAACAACCTTTTTGGACCGGAAACCAGTTCTTTTGTGTTGGTATATATTGACGATATTCTTATTTTTAGTTCCACTGCTAGTGAACATTTCAAACATTTTGAGTATACATTGCAGGTTCTTCGAAAGGCAAATATGTCCATTAAGTTTGCAAAGTGCAAGTTTTTCCAGGAAGAAATTCTGTTTCTTGGACATGTAATATCTGGTACAAAAATTAAAGTGGATCATTCTAAGGATTCAGCATTGTTACAATTTCCAGTCCCAAACAATAAGAAATCACTGAGAAAAATAATTATATTGGCGAACTGGCGAAGCCGATTTATTCCTAACTACTAGCATACAGTCACACCATTATACAGCCTCTTACGTAAAGATACTATTTATGAATGGACTCCGATACATCAAGAAGCTTTCGTTAAGTTAAAGAATGCATTAGTCGCTGCCCCAGCCCTACGACAGCCGGATTTCAGTTTGGAATTTTCTATATCCGTTGATGCGAGTCAGAAAGGATTAGGAAGTGTATTGTGGCAAGAAGCAAGTGATGGAACACGTGTCATTCAATATGCCAGTCGTACACTTCGTGGTACAGAGGCGACTTACAGTACTCATGAACTAGAGTGTTTAGCTATTCTTTTTTGCAGTAGAAAAATTTTCGATATGCCTTAAGGGAAGGTATTTCCACATATACTCGGATCATAAGTCACTTTCCTGGTTGGAAACTGCAAAGTCATTGAACCCTCGTTTAACGAGATGGGCACTGAAATTACAGTCCTATGATTTTACCTTTCATCACGTGTCAGGTTCCTCTAATTTTATAGCAGACACTTTGGGCAGGTTCCTCAATTTTATAGCAGACACTTTGAGCAGGTTCCCAGTGAGTGAATATAATAAAATATCTGGAGAATATCTGTATATAAATCAAGTGATACTAGATTTTAAACAGGAGGGAGTCTCAAATATGTGGTGCTCTGCACAAAGATCAGATGAGACCTGTAATCGTATTATAAATTCACTTAAGGATGACTCCTTGCATAGAATTTCAAGTAAATATTTTCTACATAAAGATATTCTGTTCTACAGAGCAAAGCCTGAGGAAAGATGTAAAATGTTTGTTCCTGAGGAACTTATTCCCTTAGTGCTGCATAAAGTACATGATTTAAAAGGTCACTTTGGTTATGATAAAGTTTTAGCACAGTGTCAGAAAGTTTACTATTGGCCACGCATGAGAAGGGTATTCGACGTTATCTAAGAGATTGCTTGGAATGTGCAAAGTCTAAGTCAATAAGCCAGCCAATATTTCGGGACGAATACCATATATTATCTACTCAGCCTCACAAATTTCTATCAGTAGATCTTATTGGAAAACTTCCCAAATCTAAATGTTACGAATATTTGTTGACTATTGTGTATTATGTCAAAATACATTATGATTTATCCTCTGAGAAAGGCCACTACCAGAGAGATTGTTAATCGTTTTGAGGATGGTTATTTCAAGTATTATCCTGTGTGCAAAATCCTTCTGTCCGATTGTGGTAGCCAGTTCACTTCCTAAAAATGGAAGTTGTATCTGATTTCAAAAGGGATAATTAATTTAACAACAACGTCTTACAATCCTAAAGCTAATCCTATAGAGAGGTATAATCAGGAAATTGTAAGATTACTAAGATTATTTTGTCATCGTGATCACACCACATGGTCACTTAAGATCGATAAGGTTATAAAATTAGTAAATAACTACTGTTCGAGCATAACCGGTTTTACACCTAATGAATTATTTTTGCACGAGGAAATCCGAGACTCCATAACATCTGAACTCAATTGGCCTGAGGAAATGCGGAAGTTGCCATGGAAGGAAAAATTATATTTGGCAGAGATAAATTCAAAGAGGAAGAATAATAAATCAAAAATAAGGAATCCTCCCAATGCAGTTAAACTGAAACCAGGACAATTAGTGTTGGCAAGAAATCGACAAATGAGTTCTAAACTGGATAAACAAATTCATAAGTTATTTCAATTATATAGTGGACCATTTATGGTGAAAGAAGTTAAAGGAAATTTCGCATCTTTGTTCACTTTACATGGTGAAAATTATGGAAAGGTAAATTTCTCTAATTTGAAAATGTTCAACTGTTCCGAGAAGAAGAAAAATCAGTTATTTGGAAGCAATTGTGACGAAGTTAATTAAATTTAATAATTGCATTGTTCTGTTTAAGCATAAATTTATCTCATTGTGATTGTAGAATGATATGTGGAAGTCAGTCATTATAGTTGTGAAATGTGCTACTTTGAGGAGAATGTTTATTAGTAAACTTGTCGCATATTGTTGTATGTCTAAATATTATGCAGGGATCAGGCATATTTTAACCAAATCAAGGTTAATGAAAATATATATAGGAATCAAATAATGATAATTTGAGGCAAGTTGTTTATTGAATGTGTAATGTTTCATTAATCAATGTACTGAAGAGTTTTGTAATGACTCAGCATTTTGTATATTATTTATAGTAAGTAGTTTAGCCAACAAGGAGATTGGGTTCTGCAAGGCTACTACTAAGTATTGTTTCACGTGTGTGTGAATTATATATGCCTCATAATTTGACCCATAGTTTTTATGTCTTGAGAAAACTCCTTGTGATCTGCACACTTTAGATAACATACAGGGTGATCATAAAATGTTTGATCACTCGAGTAGTTTTCTATACAGAGTGGGGGGACTATGTGACTGTCTTCTACATTCACAAATAACTAATATTTACTTTATTTCTATTGCGTACAAGTTTATAAAATCAACAGGGAACTATTGAGATTAAGAACGTTGTATCAATGTCGATATTTGTTTTAAGTTGTTGATTTCGATTCGTTTTTGATATATATGTAAGAAGATTGACTTAAAATGTCTTGTGTTAAAAGTCGAAAATGAGTTTAAATCAAATGTTATAAAGTGAAATAATATTTTGGAAGTTGAGTTGTGTTGCTTAATTCTTGCAATGTAAGTATAATAACTTTATGAAAACCAGTTGAGCGCTGAGGGCTTGCAATTTAATTTTAAAATTGTGTTAGTCTGCTCATCCTTCGAGTACAATATATATTCAGTGTGAAGTATCGTTGCATACAAAACACATTATGTGCTGTAAAATGAAGTTCAGTAATCGAACGGGGAGTGAACCAACGATATGAAAAATGGTAGAATAATAATGTATTCAAATGGAAGTGGAAGTATCGGATTTTTTTGTCTCTTAGCGCACGTGTCAAATATTTGCAAATCTCGATGCCAAGTTGCCGGCCCCCATGGCGGAGTGGTTAGGACAGCGCGGTACGACGCCAGGAGTCCCGGGTTCGAATCTCGGCCTAAACCAGGATGTTTGTGAGTGTCCATTCACCATTCTCATCATATCATCACTTATCCCCATCTTCGCAAATTACCCAAGAGTGGCACAAAAAGCTAAGTAAAGTAGAGCAAATCAATCAATGAATCAATCGTTGCCAAGTTGACTTCTGCAGGTCAGTCTACAGAACCGATCAAATGTCGTGTTGGGTTACCAGCATACAGGCGATAAAACGGGATTTTTTGAACGACTGTAGCACCGACATGACGCCGATTTGTCCACAAGTTTTCGAACACTGACTCTGTGTGGAACAGGAACATCTGAGAATTCAATTAGACCAAAAGCTGTGGGTCTAAGTGCTAGCAGATGAGCTCTCACTGACCGGCGCCCTAGCCCTCTCCACGGACAACTCGACCGCGAAATGCATTGTACCTGGCCTTGATTCACGCGTAGGTCTGGCAACATGGCACTCGGTTGCCATGACAAATAGTGCTGCCATCTGTTATCGAAAAGTTACTGCAAAATTGTCTTTAGTTCGCCCTTAAGAGCTCTCGAAAATAAAATCATTATAAAAATATTTTAATCCAAAACAGATGAAGAAACAAATGTATCATAATAAAGTGAATAATCTGCAGTCATATTCTGATATTATTAGAATAATTAAATCAAGAAAAGTTCGATTTGTGGTACGTGGGGGAAAGTAAAGACGATTTACGAGATTCTTGTTGAGAAAACTAATGGTAAGAAACTTTTTGAAAGGCGAAAACGAAGGTCGAAGGACAATATTCAGATGGATCTGAAGGAAGTTGGCAACAAGGGTAAAACCTTGCATTTTCCATGCCCATAATAGTAGCAGTTGGAATAGTGCTGAGGCAGTAAACCTTCAGGTTTATGAATGCCAGAGTGTTAGTTCATTAACTTTAGAATTTATTATACTCCAGTGTACAAAATATTTGCCAAACATCATAACTTTCTCACAACTCACAAAATTCCAGTAGTCGTAGTGAAATATTCCCACGGTTTGATACACTGCTTGCAAAATTCAAATGTTTTCTTGCGGTGGCAGAGACAACCGATTATTTTTGTAATGCTTTCATTGTAACCACTACTTCGAATGTGCGAAGGAAGGAAAGAATACATTAGAAGAGAAAGTGAATTATATTGACTTTCGTAGAAAAATTTTATTTGTTCGTAAGTGTACTGTTGCCAACTTGTTTGTCTTGGAGCTAGCTACTAGCTAGATCTGTTCGCTAAAACAAACTCCAAGGATAATATAGTGGAAACGGATATACATACGTATATATATTTAAGTATTATATAGTGCTGAGCAGATACCAATGTATTGGTATCGGAAGTATGGGTTGGAATTTATTTGCCGATACTACTGAGCAGTTACTTTTCCGGCAGATTTATCCTTCACGGGGATATGTTGTGATAACATAGCATCTTGTTTCGGGCCTCCGCGATGGCGCAGTGGTAGCGTCGTCACTCCCGGGTTCGACACACAATGGAGGCACATAGGGGTTCGGATCCCACTTTAAACTGTAGGTCCAGTCCCAATTAGCCTTTCTGTGCATAAAAAATAGTGGACTTAAAACAACAAATCAATCATAACATGTACAAGATTGGTACTGTGTCCGAAGAATCAATGGCAGCACGATGCTTTCCATATTCGCAAGAATGCCTGGAACAATGCATACATTGTTTACCGTGTTATATATACTATTTTTTTGTTATAACAAAAAAAATAATATTAAGATAAGATTTTACAATACCGGACAATTCCCCGATTTCGTTCATATTTCGCACACTCAATTATTTAGGGCTCCCAATCACGAATCTGCAGTTAATATTTGGCGGTCGCATGTGGAATTTCGAAAAAAGGGGGGGTTCGTGATCGCAACCGACAATGCACGATTGCTCATTATGTACCGGAAGATTTTGTGTTTCTAATACTGAAAAAACGAAATGTAATTTCTATCCTACTTCTTATACTCACAAAATACGTAGTCCCGATGAAGTATCTGAGGTTAACATGTGGTGGTGACGTGTTGACATTGTTAATTGACGTGTAGAAGCTGTAAAATAAGCTTTTCAATTACCGCGATCATTCTCCGTATACAAGCATAGACTTCAACGTAGCGTTCACTTGTTCAGTAATCTGCGTGGTATGAGGAAGATGGCGACTTTGAAGGTAGAAAATGAAGTTCTTTCTTTCGTAAGTTTTTTAGTAACTTTCAGTTGGGTACATATTAATAATACAGGGCATGCGTTCATATTTTGCATAGTCAATTATTTAGGACACTTGATCACGATTGCCACTCAAGTGGTACGAAACTGACATTTTTTTACGGTACCCCACAAACCATTCACGTATAGCCCCACAAACCATTCACGCATAGCACCACAAACCATTCACGGTAAGCTTACGTTAGGTCACGTTAGGCAAACATAGTTAAAATTTGGGGTCGTAGTAGTATCAGGAATGTACGTATATTTCGTTTTTTAAGTATTGTAAACAGAAAATCTTCCGGTAAATAATGAACAATCGTGCATTCTCGGTTGCGACGGTCACGGACCCCTTTCTTTTCGAAATTCTAAACGTGACTGCCAAATATTAACTTGAGATTCGTGATTGGGAGCCCTAAATTATTGAGTATGCGAAATATGAACGAAATCGGGAAATTGTCCGGTATTGTAAAATCGCTCCAATATTAATTCTGTTTGTCGTAAGGGTGTTCTTTATTTGTATCTTCGGAGCAACGCGTAATCTCATAAACCACGTGGTTTGAAGTTTTGAAAAAAGAGTGAAAGATAATTGTACACAAACAATGATTGAAATGGGCTCAAAAAGAGCCAAAGGCGGTCATACGAAGTACTGACAGTACTTGCAGTGTGTATAACAATGCAATTTGTATCACAAAACATTAAATCTGGTCAAATTTCTCTACCTAAATTGTTTCTTTTTTCAACTAATACGAGTAAGTCCAATAATATGGCCAATACTGTAGTTTAATATTCTTATGTGAATCTTGAATATTTTAAAGTAAAAATATCGGTAAATTGATGCATATTATAATTAGAATGGAATGCTTACACACTAATACGAGGGGCGTATCATAAAGAATTACACTTTATTGTATTCGATACATACAGACATAGATACATTTAATCGGCTATATGCACTTTCTCAACATAGTCCCCCTGGAGCTGTAGACACTTACGCCAGCGGTGTGGAAGTCGTTCGAGACCATTTTAAAACCAGTTCTTTGGAGTTGTGTGCACCCATCGCTGGACAGCCTCATGGAGTTGCTCACAATTGTTGAAATGGTGACCACGCAGGGGCTTCTTCATGGCGCCAAACAAGTGAAAATCGGACGGTGCCAAATCGGGAGAGTATGCTGGATATGGTAACACCTTGAAACCCAGTCAGTCAATAGCAGCTGTTGTTTCACGACTGGTGTGCGGCCGGGCATTGTCATGTTGGAGAAGCACACCTTTGCCCATTTGCCTTGCCTCTTCTTTTGAATTGCACGACGCAACCGCGTCAGTGTTGCCACGTAGACTGCACTGTTAACGGTGGTTCCCCTCGGTAGCCAATCAATGAGGATGATGCCATTACTATCCCAAAACACAGTGGCCATTTGTTTCCCAGCCGTGGGCGCTGTTTTGAATTTCTTGGGTGGGGGGCTACCCTTATGTTTCCACTGCATGGATTGGGATTTGGTTTCCGGTTCGTGGTAATGCATCCACACTTCATCACCTGTCACAAGCTTCCCCATGAAATCAGCTGGATTCTGGTCGTAAAGTTCCAAAACGCGTTGTTGTTTGTGGCATGCGTTTAGACATTTCGGTACCCACCGAGCTGACACTTTACCCATTTTCAAGTCACTGTGCACAATGCGTTGCAGGGTTCGTCTGCTTAATCCCGTAATCCTCTCCAGTTCCGTAAACGTCACACGCCTGTTCTCCAGTATGACATTTTCCACACGCGCGATGTTTGCATCTGTTTTCACACTTACGTGTCGCCCTGGACTCTTTCCCTTCTCCGTCGACGTTTGACCGTTTTTCCAGCCAGTTACCCAATTATACACCGTTTTCCGTGACCCTGCATACTCGCCACACACAGCCACTAACCGTCTATGGATACGTTCCGTTGTTTCCCCTTCCTTCCACAAACAACCAACTCGTCCATCGTTGACCACGTTCATCTTGTTCCATGTTGTCCGCAAACACACTCGTGACGTTGTGCTTCGACGGCTGCACAGGCCACAGACTACGCACTGTCACACGGTGCTGCCACCTGGCGGTAGACAAGGTACCTATGCGCCCATCCTGCGCAGCGCGTGGAATTACGCCATTTCATTTTGCATTAAAACAATAAAGTGTAATTCTTTATGATACACCCCTCGTATTAATCAAAATTTTAAGCAACTTTTAAGTAGTACAATTTTCAATTATCGGTATCGGTGAGAGTATCGGCTTTGGTATCGGTTCAAAGTGGTATCCGCTCGGCCCTAGTATTTTTCGTAGTTTTTTTCCCAGTTTCGGCCAATCGTGACGATTGTTACCTCATTTAAATTCCAGGTTAAATCCAGGATTTATATCTAAAAAGACATATCTGTATGAACACAGTTTTCTTCTAGAAATAACGCTGTCTGGACCTCCACAAAGGTGTAGTGAAAATGTCATTGCCTTGTAACGAAGCGGTCGCGGGTTCGATACCCGGTAGGCGCACATGGTTGTTCGGAACCCACTTTCAGCCCTGAAATGTCTTTCTGTGCATGAAGTGGACTTTGATTTGATTTGATAACCCTTTCGCCTAGTAACCAAGATGTCCCGGGTTCGACCTCAGTCGAAATCGCATTGTACAGTAGTTCGCAACGCAATTTTGGTCTATCTGAGCATGAAGTGAACTAAAAGCAAAGAAACGAGCCTATCTGAATATGAAGTTTACTTTTGTTTAAAACAATATTCGAGGGTCTCCCCGATGCTGCTGTGCTAACGTCGTGGTATTGCAATCAAGAGGTCCCCGAGTTCGATACCCGGTAGAGGTTCGGATTCTACTTTAAAAACTGTAGGTCCAGTTCCGATTACCCTGCGCGTGCACAAAGTAGACTTAAAACAAACTTCAAACAAACAAACAAACAAACTTCGAATCTAGGATCGCTAGTTGTGTGTTCTGCATCTCGGGAACAAGGAAAGAGATTGGTAAATCTAGATCCTTGAATGCAACTTAGATAACTTAGATATTTTTTCGTAGAATGATTTGGCAACACTTCTTGAAAAACGCTTGTTCAGTAAGAGCGAGAGAGAGAGAGAGAGAGAGAGAGGGTGGGGTTGTTTGTGTGTGCGTGTGTGTGTGTGTGTGTGTGGGTGTGTGTGTGTGTGTGTGTGTGTGTGTGTGAGGGAGAAACCGCAAATATCTTTCTCACCTTAGAAAGCAAATGCTCTCTGTAGTCTCCCTACATACACCCTGCAGTGTACACATTACCTTGAAATTACGCCTTGAGAGCAATTAGGATCCGTATTGACTCAAGTTTGGTAAGTAGTTCGGCAAAACTGTTTTCCATTTACTCTCTCTCTTTCTCTCTCTCTCCGCCATCTTCCAAGCACATACATCACCTTCAATGTCTATTTGCTCGCAATTTCTCTTCCATTTCTACGTCAAAAGATCTGATTTAAAGCCACGTGCACCTTTGTGAAGAAGTGAAAATCGTTGTTGTAGTACTTACAAGGCCATCAAAAACATTGACCTATCCCACGTAATTACTCTCAGGCGTGACCTCTCCTTTCTTTATGCTAGAGCCACTCCCCTTTGCCGTGTTGCAGTTTTAATCGATGAAAGGATATGTAGTTATGGCATGGGTGCATGTGCAAGAAAGACTGAGCTTCTGTGGCAACAGTGCATTGATTGACACTCACAGCTGCCAATGAGATTAAGTAAACGTTTTTAAACTTGGCCGCGTCGTATCGTAATAGGTTGCTAATCATCATGACGTCACATTCGAATTATGCGTTTGTGGCAAATCTTTGTTAGTAGGAAAGTATAATTGTGATTGTGAAGAAAACAAGTTTTGAATGAAAAATGATCGAAATTCGTGTGTGAAGACAAGGCGCTATTGATGGTTATAAAGAAAGCCATGAATTACGAACACTTATGCATTGCGCTATACAAGTTATTTTCCTATTTCTTTGGAGTTTTTTTTGTGTGGTCCTTTTACACTCATGTAACCTGCAATTTTACTTCGAGCCGTTATCTTTAGTGTAAGTAAAATGAAATATGGCCCGCTACAAATTGCTGAAATAATACCTTCATATAAAAATGTTTGGACACCCCTGTTTGGACCATTCTAGCGTATTACTTTCTGATAATGCATGAGATGTACGAGGGGAAAAGCATGCATTTGAAATAAATGATGTATTGATTTCCTTGTTTGGATGGACGGATTGAAGCTGCCACGTGAACAATGTTTCAACAAACAAACCCCAAATTTTACAGATACAGAGTAGTTAGGGCGACCATAATATTTAGACACCAAAGCGGGACATCTCAAGGATATCAGTTTACACCCTGCTGAAAGATCTGTTAGGCTTAATTACAAAATTATTGTTGTTTTAACGTGTTATTATTATGTATTAAAGTATGGATCACATAACATGATACATAATAAATAATAAATTAAATACGATCTCCCGTTATCAAAAGGTATTAATAATTATAATCTCGACATGACATTGTGTCTTGATCCCTTCTGATCGATTTTTGATATTAGCCCTACCCTGAAGTTGAGGAATGCCAGAAGTACAATCTTCTTGATTGATTAAGTTGGTGTTTTAAGTCCCCTTTATGCACAGCAAGGCTAATCGGTACTGGACCTAGAGTATCGAACCCGGGACCCCTTGATTACAAGGCAACGACGCTAACACTGCGCCATCGGGGAGGCAAATCTTCTTGAGAACAGTTTTATTCTTCAACAACAGTTCATTAAACTTTCTCCAAAACTTATCCCACACATCTGACACACAACGCGAGATTTGTCTTTTGAGTTTGCGTCAAGATGAAGGAATTTAAATTATATTTGCAGGTCCGTATTGAAACTGTGTACATTTATGTTTCTTGACCATGCTTTTTCACTGCTCTATAAATGCAGAACAAACACAAAACAATACAACACGCGACGCCAGCTAATTTATGCAGTAAATTGCTGTCTGTTCGAAGAAGTGCCTGATTTGCCACAGTGTTGTTATGACGCTAGTTTTAAAATTCCAACAATATTTTTTGTTGTTGTTGTTGTTGTTGGAAATTTAGATTTTGTTTTCAAGCTAACTTCTAGACTTTCATAAAACGGGACAAGTAGTGGGCTTTTAATCATATCGACGGACACACCTCTGAAAAGGGACTATCCAGGTCAAAATGGGACGTATAGTCACCCAACAGCCATGATGCTTTATCTTCTACAGTGTTCTTTCAAACAAGTTTCAGGGCCTAGAAAAGGCTTCCATCTACTCATAAATGGATAACAAATATCACAATCATCTCGAAGTCGTTCGTTGTACGCCAAAAGCTTTCGTTATAACATTGTTAGGTTGACCACTTCAATTGCGATTTGTCAAGGGAAAATGGAAATGAGACGAAGCTTTCGTGGCCCTCGTTAAAGGTATTACTTCAAGATTCAGGCGGAGGAACTGAGCAAAATAACAGAATGCTTATTCTGCCTTTTGACAAATGAATGAGAACACCTATGTGTTGTACGAGTTGTACAAAGAGAGAGAGTATTTTTCAAGTTTATTGAATCAGACAGGGGAGAAGAAAGAGAGGGGGGAGGAGATGAAAGAGAAGGAAAAATAGACAGAGAGACAGTGCTCGAAGAGGAAATTCCTAGCTGAGGGGTGGGGGTGCTTGGTCGAGTTTGGGGATAGGTGGGGAATTCTTCCATGGGTGCATGGAGACATGGAGGAGGTGTGGGGATGCCTATGCAAATAATTCCATCTGGGAGGACGCTTTATGAAAATGTTAACTGTCGATAAAGCATCCTGGCACGTTCGTCCCAATTCGAGCACTGCAGAGGGAGAGAGAAAATAACACACGCATAGAGAAATAGAGAGAGAGAGAGGGGGAGATGAAGAGAGTAAAGGGAGAAAGATATAGATAAGGAGGGAGGGGAGAGGAATAGAAAGATGTAGAGATGAAACAGAGAAATATAGATACAGAGAGAGATGTGCAGGCAGAGGAAAGAGGAAAACTAGAGAGAAATATATATATATATAAAATGACAGAAAGAGAGCAGAGGAGAGAAAGGGGTATAGAGTGTCTCAACCTTAAAAGTCAGTATGGAAGTAAATGGAGTACTTCCCTCTCTCTCTGAAACATGAGTTTTGCCAATAGCTCTGTCCTTCTCTACCACCGCTGCGTTGCGAGATGTTACAAAATTTACAAAATGTAAAAGTCAAAAATTTCAAACAGTGAAATCATTATCCTGTAGAGTTTTTTGTGCTCTATTAACTGACGGCATTATATAACCTGTCATAAATTCATGTGATCTGATTTTTCATAATTATGCAAATTTGCAAAACGATTAATTTTTTCTAGTAAATACTTCAAAAGCCATAAATATCGAACCGCTTGAACAACTTCGCCAGTTTTTTTTTCTACAGAATCTATGATGTTCGTAGACATGATATTCATCGCCTGAGTGAATTAATTTGCTTACGAGGAGAGTTATATATACACATACATTGGATATTTTGTATAAATCATCAGACCGTAACACGAAAAAGTTGGTTAGCGATACACATGCAGACCAAGCGAGAAAAGTGTTGACCATTGTTTGCAGTTATTTTTAGAATGCATTGTTACTCCACAGCACCGTTATTTATTCCGCAATCGTAGTTTGTTTATGCAGGCTGTCTGGCGTATCAAATTCATTGCGCGCCACCTACGTTACAATTCAGTTGCAGGCAGGTGCCCCGGTTCGTAGGAAGTGCAGTGTGCTTTATTTTCCGTAAAAAAAAATGTATCTTAATGTTTGTTTTTGCATTTATTTAATTCTGTTTATGTAAAGGATACAACATTCAACGAAAGAAGTAACAATAGTTGCGTCGTGTATTACACACATAATGCAAATGTAAAATGGTAAATAGTTACGTCGAAATATAAACATTTACATGCAAATCTTGAGGTAACTATCGTTTTTTTTTTCCCAAAATGCGTCAAATACATAGATTTTGATGATTTCCTATACGATATTGAAGTAAATTTGTTGCAATCATTAACGATTAACAGAGACTCGATGCGACTCCGTTTATTGATCTGGCAACGCCTCGCTTCATTTAACCCATACTGACTTTTAAGGTTGAGACGCTCTATACAGGCACGTATCCAGAGGGTGGGCTTAGGGGGCTCGAGCCTCCCCGAAAGTTTTAGGTTTACATTAGATAAAATGAGGTTTTTGATTTCTTGTGGTGTGAAATAAAATAATGTGACAATAATTTAAGGAGAGAAATAATTATCGAGGCAAGACGGAGAATGTTCCGTAACCCTGTTATTGATAATAGCACGTATCCAAGATGGGGCACAGGGGGCTCGACCCTCTCCCCAGGAATTTTTTCAGTTTACGTTAGATAAAATTAGGTTTTTGGCTTCTTAAATAATGTGAAAATAATGTAAGGAGAGAAATAATTATCGAGGTAAGACGGAGCATGTTTTATACCCCTGTTATTGTTATTGGCTCGAGCCCCCCCCTCCCTCAGGAAATTTTTCAATTTACACTAGATAAAATTAGATTTTTGGCGTCTTGAATAATGTGAAGATAATAAATTTATAAATCTGAGAGAAATAATTATCGAGACAAAACGGAGAGTGTTCTATAACCCTATTATTGTCAATAGCACGTATCCAAGGTGGGAATCAGGAGGCTCGAGCCCCCTTCAGGATTTTTTTCTGTTTACACTAGATAAAATTAGGATTTTGGCTTCTTGAATAATGTGATGATAATTTGGGAGAAATAATTATCGAGACAAGATGGAGAATGTTCTATAACCCTGTTATTGGTAATAGCAGGTGGCTTGAGGTGGCTCGAGCCCCCCCCCCCCCAAGGATTTTTTTTATTTTACACTAGATGAAATCAGGTTTTTGGCTTTTTGAATAATGTGACGATGATTTAAGGAGATAGACAATTATCGAGGCAAGACGGAGAATGTTCTATAACCCTGTTGTTGATAATATTGCACGTACACTTTTCTTGCGCTTTCGGTGTTGTCGCAACGCACTTGAGCACTATGTAGAAACTAATTACTGGAAGGCGGGAGAGGGTACGTTCTTGAATGAGAGAAGGAGTCAACTACTGGCGATATTAACGAATCGTTTTATCTGCGGAACGTTCTAGAATATAATGAGGATATAAATACGCGGATTCAATTTTTCGGTTGATCTGTACAAAGAATCGGTTAATGAGATTTCAGAGGTAAGTGTGACAATTCATACAGTCGATTGGTGATCAGATCAGTCAGCGTCCTCTGATTGCTTTATGAGATATAGTGATTCGAAAATGAAGACATTGACGACAGCAGAACTTAGTGCTAGTTCTTAGTGTAGTGCTAGTTCCGTTCGTAGGCCGAAGAGATCAAAGGTCTCTCTCTAAAGTGAATATTTCAGCAGTACCTGATATTGGAATGGTTTATTAAAACAGAAATAAACTGCATAGATCAACTGAAAAGCAAAGTTTCGAGTGATGATTTATTTTTGCCAGAACTAAATTTTGTATATGCAGTCCGAGAATTTCATGGTATAAAAAATACTTTTCTTTAAGCCTACTGGGTTCGAAACACATTCAAACACTTAACTACCATAAAGAGACAGCCGAAAATTTTATGAATGTCGAGAAGAGAAAGCAAGAAGATGTTGCATATGTAAATATTTTAGGCGGAAATTGCAGGCCCTACCAGGACCCAAATCAGGGCTCTACCAACCGAACCACCTAGCCATCCTTGACTTCAACCGATTTTTCGTTAAAATGTCGACATAGTACATGTCCTGTGTATATCAAATCGTAAGGTGTTGCCTGTATATTGAACAAGCACAGAAAATATAGGAGAGAAGAAAACTGAGGAGCATTATCAGCGGTTGAGGATAATTTTTTCTGTGGTCAACAAGAGCTACTACTTCGAGGTGACAATGACAGTGGCCTAATAAGAGAGATTTCACACCGTGTCGCCTGAACGTTAGGTTTGTGCGGACTTTTGTGTCGCCACGGTGTGAAACGTTGCTGTTGATTGGCCCATTCCAATCGACATGTATCGCGTGTCCCTTCGGTCTGAAACCTTCCTAAGTCTTGAAAATCCAAGTCACAAGGATGAAAAATTAGGGCCTTGTTAAGGTTAGGTGTGAAGGCAGGCAGACGACAGCACCCTAAAGGATCATATCCAAAACTGCAGGAAGAACGCATCTTACTTCAATCTCCAATACGATGATAGAAACTTCTGGTGAGTTAAAATGTGTCCGAGATAAAGAGAGGCGTGCCCAGGATTTTCGGAAGGGAGAGGGGTTACGCATACTATTGTTGGTGATCAGTCCTGATTTTGCCACTTTTTCCTGTCTTTGACGTTCCTCTTTTTTTAAAAGGAATACTGGGTCAAATGGGGTTATTACCTCACCAAACCTCCCTTCGGCACGTCACTGGAGATAAATGAGTAAGCATTTCATCATACTGGGAGACGAAACATTAGATGTGTTGGGAACGGAAGGGTTTTCACAGTGCATTAATTGTTTCGTGATCCACCTGTATTCGAGAAGACTTCCTTTGTTTCGTGCCGATACATGACAAGACAGCGGAAGCTGTGACAGGCAATTTTGAACACTTGTGAGTGCTAAGGCCTGAATCTGAACAATTTGGTGGGTTTCGGCTTTTATAAGAGCTGCAAACATGGGTGGACAAGACACTTTAGTGGTGTTCAGGCTCGAATCAGAGAGAAATATTCGAGAGCTGTCTGCGTTCAGTTCGCAGCCCACTATTTGAATCTCGCGTTGTCGTCGAGTGGATTGTCCATCCCGTGCATGTGTATCAGCTTCGTAAAAACACTCAAAGACACCATAGATGTTTTTATGTCTGATGAGATGAAATGGACAAACCCACATACTGAGATGGTTCCGGCACACAATATTAATGCATGGAAACAGAGGAGTCGAGTGGTAAAAAATGTTCAGATTTCACGTTCTGATTAAAATGATAGCCTTACAGTGGCAACGATTTAAGGGATAGTTGCTCCCCATTTTTTACTTTTTTTGCCTCAACATTATGACCTCTTAATATTAAGCCTTGGCTACCAAGAGAAAGTAAACTTTCCTTGCAACGCCCTCCGCACCCTTCCCCCCGTTTTGGAACCCAATTGCCACCTCTGGTCTTAAACACACAATTGTGAGGTTCTTACTATACCCCTTAAAAAATGGTGTTGAGCCCCCACCCGAAAGGAATTCCTGGATACGTGCCTGGCTCTATAGAAGGGAATAAAGAAAGAGCAAGGAAGGAAATGCGGCAGGAGAAAGAGAAAGGTGTTCATTACATTTTCTGGCAGGTGAACTTACTTTCAATATAAACTGTGGGCCATAATAACAATTATCAAACGACGCTATCGTTTAGAAATAAAAAGTTGTAGTAAATTAACATAAAAATCAGTCACTTAGAACAAAGTGAGAGGATTCCATCTTGACAATGTGTATACTTCAATACTTGCAACCATTATAGACTGTTATTTGCACTTTTCATTGCCTTTACTTTCAAATTGGCAGCTGTGTAAATATATCTACAGCAACAGGAAGAAAAAACAGACGAAGGTCTAGTATTTTATGGTGAAAGGTCACGGGCGTGGTTGGAAAAAAGAGTGTAATTAATATTATGTACCATCTCTTTCACTATGTGAATGTGAGCATGATAGAGTACCTCCTTATTAATTGCCATGAATAATTGACATTAGCAAGCTTATTGTAGACACATGTACTTGTCGTCTCAATACTTGACAAGGGTACGTAAGCTCTCATGTGTGGTATTCTTTACAAATAAATTTTTTCAAGCAATTTTAATTACATGGCTTAATGATATGAATAATTTTGATGCTTTTGTTCCAAATTCATAACATGTACAGTTCGATGCACAAGTTTGCTCGGCAAATTGTCCATCACTATTTTCATTCAATTTTCTCTGAATGCTACGTGGATTTAAGGGCTGGATTCTTATGTATGCTGGGGCAGAGGTTTTCAGCAGCTTGTTTTTGACATTTTGTATGAATACCTGAAAATCTCATTGCGTAAAACAAAGAGAACAAATATGGCGATGGACAGCCTGCTAGGTAATATATATGCATTCCACTGTACAGTAAGTTTTAGTCAAATACCTTGAATGCCATCCCAATGACCCATTGCATTGAATTGTCGACTGGTTGCGGGTTCGAATCCCGTCATTGCGATGATTGTTGCTTTGGCTATGCTCAAATGTGCAGAAAGCCAACGCTAAAAGGAAATATACAAACGCAATGTATGAATTATATTATGAGTGGGTCCAAGTCTGATAGCTCCGATTCGTTGACTATGCGTAACAAACGTTCTCAAACTCTGAAGATATTACAACTTCCGGAAGATACTTGATTCATCAGGGTGAATTCAAGTTACTAACTCGATGAAAGTTAATATTTTTTTGTTGCCCTTGTCCTATTTGTGGGTTTTATGCGTGAATTTGTTTCGTTCGACATTACGAAAACTCCAAACAAATATAACTTTTAGAAACTTTTCCTTGAAAGCGGCGTGCACAAATTTATGTACATTAACTGTATGAAATGTTAAAAAATAATGAAATACAGTATCATTGGATATTCACTTATTTGGTGAATCTAGTTGGAGTCTCTCCAAGGATATAATAATGATAATGATAATAATATAGTGATAGTAATTTGGAATAAAGGTTTATTTTCACTAGTATATAATAATTATTGTTGTATAATAATAATCATTATGACAATAATATATTTTTCTATTCAATATTTATTAACGACCTGACGTTCCTCTACAAGCGACGCCATGGCAATGACTAGGTAACCCTGTGATATTGAAGTTTACTTTTTTAGAAACTCGTTTATGATGATATGGTATTTACTATAACAACACTTTATAATAAATAAATAAAGATACAAATTTTATGTATGCTTCTAATGCAGCGCCGTAGAAAGATATTTCGACGCCCCCCCCCCCGCACTACCAAGCACCGACATTTTTTGTGCATCCCTAGATATTTTCTTCTCATGCCATTGTTTGTGATATTTACATCCTACAAATTTTCAAAATTTAAAATGAGAGAACAAAGAAAACTAAAAAAAAAATAAAAGTTGAAAAATAATGTAGGTTATATTTAAAGACTCACAGTTTGCATCTCTGATTTAAAATAAAGTTTATCATACTTAAGTATACTTTAGTTTTATATCTTAGTGTCAGAAGAACATTTTAAAAACGTACTGTTATTACTATTTTGGGAAAGAGAAAATTCTAGCAGTGTTACCAGAATATGGAAGATATTGTGTAAAAAATATAAAAGGAAATAAGGTTAAGAATAATAATTAAAATAAATAATACAACGTGCAATTTGTTTTCAGTAGAAAAATTTGTAATTTAAATGTACCGAATTGAATGGTGACATCTATTTTCACGTGGCGCCCCCCAAAGGAAGTATCTAGGGGTTACTTCATCACTTGTAAATCTTGAATGGAGTAACACTTGTATGTTCTTCTTCTCCCCTTACGTCTGCCAAGTGTGAATTTCTCCTTCGCATATTCTGACTTTGTTATATACATATAGGCTATTTATAAGAACACCTTTGAATGGCGCTCTAGGCTTCAGCCTCCTCCCCTAGCCTATTCCTAGCTACGGGCCTGATTCTCTGTGTGGAACAAGGCACCATTCATGGTACAGTACAATGTAACGCTGGCATGAATTGTGGGTTGAAAGCAGTGAGTGCACATTAAACTTTTGCTCTTGGAGAGGGAGGAGGGGGGTGTCCATTGTCTGTTCCTGGACTGCATTCACAGAAAATGTATACTATATCTACACTCTTTTTTTGGGGGGGGCATGATACATGCTCATTGTTATTGTTGTTATTATTAACAGTAAGTAGAAGACAACATTAAACTAATGGGTTCGAATCCTGGCCTGGGCATGGATGTTTGTGAGTGTCCATTCATCAATTTCATCATATCATCACTCATTACCATCTTCGCAAATTAGCCAAAAGTGGCACAAGAAGTAGCGAAGTAAAATAAAGCAAATCAATCAATCAATCATAATTAAAAAAACTAACAAGGATTCACTCATTGTCTCCCATAATATATTTACAGTATAACCATGATCAGTCGCTTTAGTCAATTGTATTTTTTTTAAAGAAGGTGTTGCGTTTTGCCACTCTCCTGACCATTTTCTCGTTCTGTAATGGAGAGATTCTGGGTTTGATACCCGGTGGAGGCACATAATGATTCTGAACCCACTTTAAAACTGTGTCATACTCATGATTTGCCTATCTGTACATAAAGTGGATTTAAAGCAAACTTTGTACACTGCATTCGTAAACTAAATGGGACAATTAAGATGTTCCATAAATATGGATAATAAAGAAAAACTCAAAAGATAGTAAAATTGAAGTACGAGGTATGTATGTTCAATTGTTCTATTTGTCAGTTTTCTTCTTTCTACTTTTCATTATTACTTTTTATACGATTTTATGTTTTCAAATCAAACGTGAGATTCAGTTACAAGACCTTATAAATGATCGTTTATCTGTAATGTTAAATTTGAAACAAATAACCAAAGTTGGTTTGTCAGATGTAGTTTACTTAGCACCACGCATATTTAATGTGATGAATACATTTCAATAAAAAGCATTGCCTTTGTTGTATTTTACAAAATGAACAGAAGCCAGTGACGTACCAAGATTAGATTTCTTAAATTATTAGATGTTTTCCAGTTTTAGTTTCAATTTACTACAAAAGATAATTCAAGAGTTACAAAGCAACAGACCAGTTTATTGAGATTAATTGTAAAATGTAGCATCGGATAGTAGTTTGTTAGATGTGAAAGCATCGAGTAGCAGAATTGTTCTTCATCTTATTACATGACATCTTCTGGTTCTGATTCCGTTTCGGAATCGTATTCGTCCTCAGCTTTGTCGCCCTCCAGTTTGCAGTTCTTGCTGCTTCTTCCTCCGCTCGCCATTGTCCTCTTCCCACCCTTCTTGTACATGGAGCAAGAGCCGAAGACCAGACTTTCTTTGCTGGCCTAGCGACCTTAGATCATGATGAGACCGCCTCTCTCCACAAGCGCGTCCGGAGTGTCGCCGATCTGCTTGTCTGTCATGTGATCGTTGGAACAACGAACCTGCTCAGCGATGATGTCCACGTCAAAGTGCTTGGTTTTCTGCAACTCGCCCATTCCCGATATGGCGTTCTCTTTTGCTACGTTCAGGGGGTTCCTTGGGTAGAAAAACCTGCCCCACTTTCAACGAGGTCCTTTTCGCTGACCATGATGGCCAGCGCGACCTCAAGGGCATCCTCTCAGCCCTGAACCCCGTCGTGATTGAACTGGTCCAACATCTTTGCTTTGGTCATCCCTTCCTTTCCGTACTGTTCTGCTGTGGACTGCGCCAATTTGCATACATCTATTTCTCCTGGAATCGGGGGAGAAATAGGTTCAGTATTAGCCTGAGTTCGTATGAACTTTCCAGCCTGATCATTACCAGTGCGTAGTTAGTTCATTGAACTCCAGCCTAATTATTGCCTATTTGTGTGGGAGCAGGAAATGGTTTCTTATCCATTTGGCCTTGACTCATATCACTCAACAGGTCGCTAGGTGCCGTGGCTTGCCGCGAGTTGATAGCTTCCTGGAGATGAGGCCTTGCTCGAAAAGGTTTATTATCCAAAAATAGGTTCAGCCATGGGGACATCATCTTCGTCAGTTTCCATTTCGTCTCGTCTCTGGATAGTTGCGTTTGCTTTTCCAGCTTCTTTGTTTCTGAGATTTTGTCGGTACATATTTTTTAGCAGCTGGATAATGAGCAACGATCTTTGTAGCAATAAATTTGGAAATTATAAACCGTCAGATTGCTACTGAAAATTTTGTCGGATCCTGTCTATCTAATCACATCCATGGAAATGTCAGGCTTTTCTCCCTTTGTTGTCTCTCATCAGGAATCACATTGTTGACGTTAATACCGTAAAGGAAATAATAAAAATGTTTTAAAAGTATCGGCAGAAAAATCTTTACTCGGACGTATAGTTGATGCATTCAATAACATTCTGACGTTAAAGATGATATTGCAAGTAAAAATATAGGCATAACGAAATGAAAGATCCAGTGTCCAGATGTGTCTTCCGTCTTAAGGTGAGTGACGTCCACTTCCAATAGATTTGAGGGGGTTCACATAAATAACACACAGAGAGAGAGAGAGAGAGAGAAAGAAAGAGATAGAGAGAGAGAAAGAGGAGAGAGAAAGAGAGAGAGAGAAAGAGAGAGAGAGAGAGAGAGAGAGAGAGAGAGAGGAAAATCCCCGAACACAACTTAAACATTAACGCATAATTCTGTTATCGGCAATAATAATAAATCGCCCATTGTTTCAGGCGAAAATTTATTTCATGGTATTGCAAAAAGTAAAGAACATTATCAGTAACTCCAATTTTTTTTTCTCAAACAATCACTGGCGTATGCAAGTGGAAGCTGATGGGGCTACAGCTCCTCCCGATTATTTTAAATAATAAAAGTTTTCAAATGAAAGTAGCAAAGAGCTAGGGAAAAGCCCAAGGTTAAATACACCCACTCTTAAAATGACCCCCGCTTACCATTTTATCCTTAAACAACATTCAAAACGAAGGGTAAAAATGTGAATTACGGAATATTTTATAGTACATCCTGTGACGTTCACTAGTCAATCATTAGCACGATTACATTTCGTTCATAAATATTTGAAACTAAAAACGCGAAGGTGAAGATACAACTTCTATGGGTCTATATATTAGTCAAATAACTGAGCAATATGCAGTTCACTATTACCTATATTTCCATTTCTTGTCACACACATTACCACATAATGACTATTGATTCTCGTTGCTATAGCAACGTTAGAATTCCAAATATCTTGTTTATACAGCGTATAGTGCAATGAATAACATAAAACATAATTAACGTTGTACAAAGTAATAATTATACATTTTTTGAACTGTTAATATAAAGTGATTTGTATAATATGAAATTAATGATTTCAATAAACATATAATTAATTATATTGTGAGGATCCACAGGACCGTCACAATCCAGTCACTCCCCTTGTTATCTATGTTACAGCCACGTTTACAACTCTAGCCTACTCTGAAAAGAAATCGTGAGTAAGCTGGTGCATATACAGTTACTTATTTAAAGAAATAACTGCGTTAGAGTTACTGTTATTGTAAAAAAAAGTAATCATCACTTCGAAAGACCGTTAAGGTGTAAGGTGAGACGAGAGAGGAAAGGGATAGGAAATCATGAAAGGAAGGAAGATAATGAAGGAGCAGAGGTATAGCCCTGACTGTAACCAGATGATGAAAAATGGAACAATACAAAACGAGGATTGTTAGTTCCTGAATAGAGATATCGAGCAGAGGAGGAAGGTTGTAATCTAATATCAATTTCCGGCGAAGGTCAGCTGAGTGAAAGAACAGCGTGTTCTTCAGAGGGAACAAAAGAGCATCTGTATTTCATTGAAGGATATGGATTGGCGGAAGTCCAGTTGAGGAAGCCCGTCAGAAGTTATATAAGGGGATGCATCAAGAGAGGATATTAATCTGACTTCTGAGTATATATTATGTAAATCTTTACCCTTTGCGATAAGAGCGCGATGTGAGAGACGTCATGCTTCCGTTGACTATCCTGCCTGTTGGTGCGGTTTGTCCATTATTAGCATTAGTCCAGTCGGTGGGAGGTGTCCCGTAGAAGAGTCTAACCTGTTTTATATGTGCAGCAGGACCTTACAGTACAGCCAACAACAAATATAATATACTAACTTTGTTTAGGGAATCTCTGAGGCCTGCGAACAAAATCACGTCTCTGCGCAAGTGATGACTCGAGAGGGCTCGACCAATGAACTCGTGGGAGGGGGATTGAGTGCAGCTACCAGCTGTTTGCAGCAGCGCCAACTTGCTTACTCCCCTTCTCTTCCCTTTTGCGCTGCCTTGCTCCACAGATTCCAGGCAAATTGTCCAATTATTATTCAATTACTCTGTTTTCTACAATGTGGTGTTTAAGAATAGAAACAAAAAAGCACCAAGAAGCAGAGGAGAATCTTTGTTACAGCACAATTTCATTCCGGAGCCTCCGTGGTGTTGCTATCTCCTTGTAATCAAGGTGTTACGGGTTCCATACCGGTGAAGGCACATAGTCGTTCAGCTCCACTTTAAACTCTAAGTCCAGTCCCGAAACGGACGAGGGTAAGTTATATGCAGAGGGTAATTCCCTGTCATACCCTAAGTATACATTATCACTCTAATTACAATTTATACTATTATTGTTTGCAGAACCATCACCAGTTGCCACTAGTTGTTACGGAGCAAAAGTGGTGTGATATTATATTCCCAATCAAGATGTTCAACAGATTTTGAACTATAAGTTTTTGTACTAAAGTTGTCATGATCGTTTGCACTAATATTGGGCAAACTTGCTAGAAAATTCACGGGTTGAAGTTACTGAAAAGAAAAAAGAAAGATACGCCGCTTAAATGGACAATAAACCTTTTCGAGCAAGGCCTCATCTCCAGGAAAGTATCAACTCGGGGCAAGCCACGGCACCTAGCGACCTGTTGGGTGAGATGAGTAAAGGCAAATGGATAATAAACCTTTTCCTGCTCCCACAAAAATAGGCAATAGTTAGGCTGGAGAGTTCAATGGACAAACCGATCTCTAACTACTGTGTTGACTTATTAAAAACATGATCTTTTATATACATAGTACCAAAGACAAAATTGTGGCATACGATTGTAATATAAAGAATTTACTTACAAGTTAATTATTTTGTATAATAAATTACAATCACACTTTTTCAATACAAAAAGTGGTAAATGTATGCTCAACAGAAACTGTCAATTGCTTAACAAACCATGAATCACAAGTGAAGAAGTCTTTTAAAGTGACAGTGCCATCTGTTCTCCATTCGGGGAGTCACGCGGGACTACACATGGAGAGTGCACGGATACAGACAGCGACCACGTTGGATCTTCTTGGGTTTTCTTGGAACTAGCTACGCGATAGAGGACCCGTTGTCATTCATCTACATCAAGTAAGATCCCTTCCGCGCTGTCGGACTTCGAATCCACCGCGAAGCGAGCCCAACGTGAGATAATCGGAACTTTATCTTCACGTTTCCTTCACACGAGATGCATTCTCGTGATTCTCACCGAGATCACGCGCAGCAAAAGTGGTTCTTATAGACTTAACTTGTAGTCACTGGCGGCGACAAAAGTGTGCAACTGTAAGCCAGAATGAGCCATGGTTCACCCAATGTAATAACGTGACAATAGAATTATGTTCTATTGTAAAGTAATAAAAAATATATAATTGTGATTTTGGTTTCAGTTTTTGATAATGCTTTCCACTGCAAACAATATTAATTTCATCTCTACTTTGACATGCTACCTTAAGAGTGGCCTGGAGGTTGGCATGAAAAGAGTTTTCCTGCCCCGGCGAGATACAGACACACCTAGCGACATATCAGGGAACTAGCAATTCTTCTCTGTTGGGTCCTAAACTAGAGGAAAAGCACAGGCCGGGGGGCAGAGGACCTCCCCCCCATGGTGGAAAGACTTGCCACCATGTCCCCCCCTGCCTTCACCACCCCCTCCCCTTCGTGACCGCTGCGAAAGGGCACCACCTGTTTCATTTCATTCTGGTTCCGGCTTCTTTCAAGATTTCTCCACTGGCAAAATATTCACTGCATGGGAAGTGGCCACGGCAAACAGTCAGGACCTTCACAAATGAGATTTGGATTGAATAAATTTTGTTGATTACAGTGGTTGCTATAATTATGTGGAATTTCTCTTTGTGCGGTTGAGATTATAAATTGAGAGTAAACAAGGAGGTAGAGATTATCAGTTGAAAGTAACGACGAATCAAGTAAGAATAACTAATTGAAAGTACGCTGTGTAAATGTATAGTATACCAGTGGCAGTGATAACAAGGCGGAGGCATACTAGTCGCCATTTTCTATTTTTTTTTGTAGGGGGTTTCGTGTTGATACAAAATTTGTATCTAATAGTAATAAGCACAAAAAATAGTAGTAGCACAAAAAATAGTAACAGTTATTATTTTAACTACTACGAACAGTGCTGATAATAATTCAAGATGGACGGGAGCAAGACTATTTCGAATTTAAAGAAAAAAGTCTCGGATATGTGGAATGACCTATGGATAATCAGAAGACGCGAAAGACAAACCAATGGAACAAAATGTACAACTACAGTAGTAGCAATGATGTAAGGTAACGAATTGGTAAACATTGAACTTACACTTTATGTATTACCCATCTTAAAAACAGCTCAAACGTATTTGAAACTTTCTACATGTTATCATTTTGTATCATTATGACACGTGTTTCCCCTCGAACTAATATTTATTTTTGTTAATTTCCTTTCTCGTTGCACAAATGTTTATTGCTCTTTCCAGTTCTAGAAATATTTTTAATGTTATTCGTAATACCTTTAATTTGCTGCGTGATTTTTGTGTTATTTAATATTAAGACCTATTACTGATGATGTCACAGAATAGTGACTCACCTGTATGTATATATCTTGTAAGACCTGATGCTATGCTAATTATGGACTGTGTTTAGTTTTTAGCTTTGGCTTTCGCACCCCTCAGGAAAAGTCACGTATCATATCTGGTCATCTTGCTCCGAAATAACTACAAGTATTACGGTCACAATGGCAGTCTTACGGATGACGTCAAGATGGAATGTTTACTGGAAACCGAACAATTGAAATGCAACACCACCGAGAGTGTAGATACGTTGATTGATTGGTTGATTATTTTTCGTCGCTTTCTGTCACTTTTGGCTAATCACGACATAAAATGGTGATTACATGGAATTGATGAAGGGATACTCGCAAAGAACATCCGTGCCCTGGCAACTTATAATCCCCACCTCCCCATTACTTTCAATTGATAATACGCACCTCTCCATTACTTTCAATTGATAATACCCACCTCCCCATTATTTCAATTGATAATACCCACCTCCCCATTAATTTCAATTGATAATACGCACCTCCCCATTTCTTTCAATTAATAATACCCACCTCCCCATTACTTTCAACTGATAATCCCCACCTCCCCATTACTTTCAATTGATAATACCCACCTCCCCATTACTTTCAACTGATAATTCGCACCTCTCCATTACTTTCAATTGATAATACCCACCTCCCCATTAATTTCAATTGATAATACGCACCTCCCCCATTTCTTTCAATTAATAAAACCCACCTCCCCATTAATTTCAACTGATAATCCCCACCTCCCCATTACTTTCAACTGATAATACGCACCTCTCCATTACTTTCAATTGATAATCCCCACCTCCCCATTAATTTCAATTGATAATACGCACCTCCCCCATTTCTTTCAATTGATAATACCCACCTCCCCATTACTTTCAATTGATAATCCCCACCTCCCCATTACTTTCAATTGATAATCCCCACCTCCCCATTACTTTCAACGTGTGGTCAGCACGACGAACCCCCCAGTCGTTGTTGAAAGTTTCCCCAATCTCCTCAACAGGTCCTAAAGACCAGCCATGTCAAACTCAATTCGTGAGTAGGGCCGCATAACGATAATGTCAAAACTATCCGGGCCACACATCTAGAACACCAACACCTTGAAGTCCAGAACTAAGTGGTTCGACCCAACGGTGCCGGGATTCCAGTGATTATTATTGCAGCATCGATATGTAAATTATATATAGACCTCCCCTCATATTTTTTCATGGTTATAGTATTTTACATGTTACTTTCGAGTATAAATTGGTTACAATTGTGCAAAACCTTTTGCAAGAAACTGTTTGTGTGCAATTATAGTTTCGTTTCGCACAGATTTGACAGTTCTTTTTAACAAGCTTCTCAAAAGTCTGCAATAAGTTTTTTTGTGAGCATGAAACTCTTAATGCAGACAACAAATGTTTTGTCAGTCATTCTTGATCATTGGACTCGGCTGTTTCATTAATCTTCATTATGGAAAACAACTTTTCACCAAGGCAAGTGCAACCAAAATTAATAAAATTTCTACAGCAAAATAGCTGTAGAAAAATCAAGGATAACCCACCTCGCGACATTTATTTTTCAATACGAGTTGCACTGCAATTCAATAAGTTCCATTCGAAGGCAGGACTTGCACACGCATCATCAAAAGAAAAGGGAGCAGAGCAGAACAAGAATATTGATTGCCCTTTGCACCCTCTGAAGTCTTGAAACCTGTTTCCAAATTCATCACGTAGTATTTTTACTGTGGACAAATATTCCTGCCATTCCTGGTATTCCTGAGAAGTTGAGAAGGACAAATCATAACTTTATTAAAAAAGTTTTAATATAACGGAAGACTGTAACTTTGCAAAATGGCCTCCACTTCCTTCAAAATATCAGCCCTTGTGTCACGGGGAGGAATCATTGAAGTAGTTTTACTGTCATATCGAGATGAGAATCGCATCCACGAATGAAGGGAGCTAACCGAGCTAGCTCGCAGACGTTCGTAATTTCACATATTGTGAGCGAAAAGGCAACAACACAAACAATTTTTGCTTTCAATTGTTCGTTGACTAAGTCATCAATCCTCTCCTCAACTGTATTTCTGATTTTTTTATATTTTTTTTATTAGCGTTGCTTTTCTGCCACGTTTGCCTAATGGAGACGATGAGGATGAGTAATGATATGATGAAATTGATGAAGAGACACATACAAAGAACACCCATGCTCAGGCCAGGATTCGAACCCGCAACCTCTTGTGTCGCAACGGGCTGTGCTAACCACTCCGCCACAGAGGTTGGCAAATTTATTTCGTGATAAAGAAATACTTCTGAATGAATTAACTTTATCAGGGTACAAATTTTCTACGCTTTTCACTATTCACTTCACAACAAAAGTAAGCATTTCACTTGAAAAATCTACATTCCTCTTCTATAGTCCTTTTCTTACTCCCACAAAGTTTGGGCAGCCATATGGTTCTCTGAAACTTTTACAGAAACTGACTTTTCTTCCTGGTAAATCCTTGAAAATAAAGAAACAGACTCTTAGGCGACAAAAAGTATGCACGCTGCCCTCCCCCAGCTGGCAAGATATTTTCGTACTTCAGAAGTAACATGTCCATCAGCTTGCTTAGTTGACACAACACCTACTCTATAATGGAATGTATACCTGTGTAGGGAAAATTGGTCAATGTGTTGAAGTTTGGATGAGTCTGGTCTTGTATCACGAGAAAAGAGAAAACGTGATAACTACAAATGTATAGATAATTTCAAGCATGAAGTGTTAAGTGGGGCCAAGGAGGGCCGCATTAACGGATGCTGGGGCTCACATGCGGCCCGCGGGCCGCGAGTTTGACTGGCCGAAATATCAGGAGAAAAGTTGTTACGCTTCTTCCAGGAGACTCGAACCTGCGCGCGTCCCGTAGCTGGAGCCTAAAGCATGACGCCTTAGACCGGACGGTCACGATGCAGGACAGCAGGCCCGTAGGCAGAATTTTATTTGGGGGGGGGGGTACTCATCCCTTATCAGCAGCTGCCATCTAAGGGCGAAAAAGTGAGGGAACCCCTGAAGATGAGTTTTTGTTTCCTAATTTTGATTTGGCAAAGGGGAGCTCTCTCACTGCACCAACCGCCGTCAACCCTATGCCGGTCGTTTGAGTTTCTGTAAGTCTTCTTTATGTATAGAAGCCTTTTCATTTTGCCTATTTTGCCTATTTGGGACCCCACTGCCTATTTTTAATTATAATGCATTTTTTTGCCTTTTTCAATGAAATTTGACATTTTTTTAAAAAGAATGTGTATATAAATTATTTTTCTCCCAAAAAACGTTGTTGGCATTTATTTTTCTTACGTTTATTATGTGAATAATTTTCGCCTTATTTAAGTAATATTGAACTCACGCATGTTTCAACATTGCTGAAGGAGAAAAGTGTGAGAAAAAAGTATTTCATGCTGAGTCAGGATATTGCCTTTCGGTTAACATTTCTTGTGCATGATTGACTGCTGAAGTGGACAGGTTGATTTCGAACACAAAGAAAATATTTCTGAAATCTCCCTCTCGAACCCGAAAATTTCAGGAAGTTGCGATTGAGCTTAGTTTACCTCCGCAACCAGTCTTGACGAGATAGGGAACCTGGATATCAGCAGCTATATATTATGCTAACAACCTTCAAAAAATCAGTGAGGTAATCGATGCTCTTCCAGAAAATGAAGCGGTTTCAATTCGTGAAGTGAAAAAACTCCTGTGCTATTCAAATTTACTTTTGCACATTATTGTGCATTGCCAGAGACAATTACAATTATAGCATCCATGAAAATCTTCGAGGAATCTATGCAGCAGATGGTGGAAGTGCCAGGAGAAAAGGGGTGAGCTGTTGCGGAAAAGTGCTAACGGGTAGTGAGTGCAAATGAGGACTTGAAACAATTGAAAACAATTTGTGATATTCTAAAACGTGAAAATGCTGTTACCAAAATGAGTCCAGCTACATTAGCTTGTTTTATGTATGCTCCAGTAACTTATGTCGAAGTAGAAAGATCATTTTCTATTATGAAAAACATTCTCTCTGACAGACGACTATCAATGAATGTTTAGAACTTAAAAAGCACCTTGTAGTTATGTGCAATCAAGACGGAGGCTCTTCCCAATTTAGATTTTAAAATTTTGCCAGAAATGTGCCTTTTTTCGGTTTATTTTGCCTTTTTTTCATTTTTAGTGCCTATTTACCACATTATAAATGCCTTTTTGCCTGCCTATTTTAACGAAAATAAATGCCTGAACTTCCGGGCTCTAATTATGATGAATGAAATTCGGCTGAAGCGGCCGTATCTTTCGTCGTCGATAATACATGACATTTTTAAACAATCATTTTGGGCTGTGCAAGTGACTTTTGAAAGAAAAGCCCTCCCTAGCTTAGTCATAAAAGGAATGAGCATTACTTAGTATGCATCATAATGGCCATTTTCGTTGGTGCTACCCACAAATCGTATAACCATTCTGTGATTATTTTCGCATTTCCTTATGGGAAATTGAAAGAAAAAATAATGGAATTTGTGCACATTTATCGAACTGAAATTGCATAAATGTGTCATGTACTCAAAGTTTCATAAAGTAAGTTCACATCCACTGCGTGTTTTCCGGCAAATTTTTGTCCTAAAACGTTATATTCAACAAAATGCAAAAAGGCCCATGTTAAATTTAAGCGCTTTCCACGGCGACCTTCGCCAAACTCCACCGCCCTCTTAAAACAGCAAACCTGGCCTTGAAAAATACCGTTCTTGAAATTTACGTATCCCCAATTTTTTAAAATTAACTGACGTACATATTCGAAAGTTGTCTTCAAAATAATTGTAAAATAAATAGTTCTAATTAAGGATAGGAAAGAATTTACATCTGACACGAAGAAAGTACAGAAGATAGTATAATCGATCACTGTTTGTCGAGTCAGTTGACAGCTGAGCCGTTGTCCTTAATCTAATTGAATCTTCGGTGTTGACATGCATTGCGCTGGAATCACGACGTGATCCTGAGCTTTCAAAAGTCTTCGAATATATTCAAGTGAGATGGCTGCAATTCATCGGGAGAACAAAAGGGCATCCTCTCAGAAAAAATATTCGACAGACGATATGATGTCCACATACAGAAGGGATGTATTTTCATGGACGAAAGATTGGTTGGTCGTATCTGAATATTGCATCCAGAGTGTCCTTTCTCTGTTGCACAAATTCCACCGGGGAACATGCAACATGAAGGAAATAGCTCGTTCACCGTTCTTCTGGAACACGTTGAACGAAGACATTGAAAGGCTCACGTCTTTGTGTGACACTTGTTTGCGTTACAATAACAGGCCGAAAGTATCTGGTACCGGATTCGAAACGTGGCCTATTGCATCGCAGCCTTTTGAGCGCGTCCATCTTGATTTCTTCCATTTCTCAGATATGAATTTCCTGTTGCTGGTTGACGCTTATTCTCTTTGGATATCTGTGTGGAGAGTGAAGAATATGCAGTTTGACACCATGATCGGGCATTTAGATGAATTTTCTTCATGCTTTGGATATCCGAAAACCTATGTAACGGACAATGGCCAACCATTTGCATCTTCAGAGTTCGACAATTATTACTCAAAGAGGAATATTAAGCTTCTTCACTCAGCTCCGTACACCCCCCCCCAATCAAATGGTCTAGCTGAAAGGAATGTTGGGGTGGTGAAAAACATGCTAGAAAAGAACTTTTCGAATAGTTTGTGTATCACGGACAAGTTCATTCTTGAAGTACTGAGTAGATTTAGAAATATTCCAGTGCATGGGTATACTCCGGGAGAACGCTTACTTAAGTTTCGGCGAAGAACGGATATTTCCACTTGTGACGTAACAGATAATTCCAAAAATCAGCGTATTGGTCCTGTTCCATTTAAGCCGGGAGGAAAAGTGCTAGCGGAACGTTGCAAGAAGAAATTCAGCCACGGTTCCAAATACACTATCGACAAAATTGTAAAATTGATGGGCCGAAAGATGGCAAAAGTAATTGTCGATAATGATGTGGTTGTTGTTCATTTTTAGAAGATCAAGAGATATCCCGCTAAGATTGGTGTCCAAAATCAAACTCTCCTGCGCGGCAACAACCCGGTCCTAGTTAGAGAGGAGGACTATCTCCCAGTACGCTGCTGAAGATCAAGTATAGTCTCCAAATGCGATAAACGACAATTTACCGATTAGAAGATCCCAGAGACCAAGAAAACAACCTGACCGCTATGGGCAAACTCCGTGAAACAGGAGTCTCTTCTGCCAAAGGGAGGAAAGTATCGTGTACTGACTGATTATCTCCGCTCATCTACGCCAGACCTAATCTGCATCATCAGTGTGCGCCAGACCTGGTTATTGTATGTTGTTTAACGTCAGTTTTCTGTTATCTAGTTTGCCTATGCCGCAAAATCTATACCAGCGTCTATACCATAATGTAAGTTCTTTATACAAATTGTGTTATATTGTTCGTGAATTATACACTTTTGCTTGTGTCTAAACTCTAGTCGTATTCTTTACTCCATACTCCATACTCCTTACTCGAAGAACACAAGGATTTTATCCTTTGGTTTTACCAACCAGATCATCTCTTTGAATTATTTTATCGTTGAATGAGTTAGAAAGTTTTCGTGTGTATTAAAATTGTGGAATTCCAAAATGTTTTCAGATTTATTGGTAAGGATTTCTCAAATAACTTATTTTCCCTGCTTTTTCAGTCAGCACAGCCATTCAACTTTTTACTTTAATAACTTAACCAACTTCCCTACATAGCTTTCAATGCTACCGTATTTTTCTTATTTGTATCGTCATCCCCTCCATGATGTTCATTAGCAAACATTTTAAAATGAGTATCTGTTACAAGTTCAAGGTAAATATTATATTCATTAATGTTGTAAACAAGATAATGTTCCTTGTAATTTTGTGGTGAGCATTATGTGCAACAAAACGACAGATATTCTATTTCCACTAACGTTAAAAATGTACAGAAAATTTCAATGAGATTAAAGATAGGAAGAAGTCACTTTTAACAATCATACTTTATTTATATATAAACAAATGTACATAAATTCAGATAACAAACTAAGCAAATACATATATAAAAACTTGAAAATTGTCTAAATATGTAAAGAAAATATGAATTTTTATTACGAATCTGAATTTTACAAATTTACATACACATATAACACAAACAAACACATATTTACATTTAACGAAGTTCATAGCACAGACCTCCAGTTACGACTGGAAACATGGACCTTTTCTAACACGAGTCACCTTGAAGTCAAAAAATGCCTACACTCTGTCTCGGAAATCTGTGGAGCAAGGCCGAGTTTAACGGTAGAGAAAGTGTGAAAACTAGTGGGATGAGCAAAGCAGTGTGTGCTGCTGCAAACGGCTGCAGCAAGGTTTGTCCCTTCATGCTCTCACTTCCCCTCTCACGCATATATTGGCCAAGCACTCTCGACTTCTACTTGTGCAGAGGACTCGTTTTCGTTTGCTTGCTCCAGATTCCCTGGCCAGAGGGACAGTCCGGGTAATACTAATATGGCGGCTAGTGTACCTTCACATTTCCAATTGTAACAACTATTTGACGATTGTGAGTCATTATGTCACGCATTATTGCAATTTTTAAGTGTACTCCACAAGTATTTATTGGCAGTTGTAATCCAAGACCCTTTACAGAGAGGATCGCTACAGGTATTGTAGTTTCATGTTTCTACGTATATCTTTACATTAATGCTACAAAAACCTTAACGTCATGAGTCACTGTATATATTGTATTTTGTTCATTCTGCAGCAAAAACGGTAAAGACCACTTGTAATGAATTGAATAAGCATTTGGTTTATTATAATACTTCCCTACTACAAAATCAAAGAATATTTGTAACATGTTTTGTGTTGGTATCTTTAGATCATAAACACAGGAGAATCTGTACTGTGTCAGTCGGTTGGAAATGCATCCAATTTGTGCTTTCTATTAATGTTGCATACACGAATTACATATACACTACCTGCTCAACCCCTGATCTCTCTCTCTCCCTGATGACTGCTCGGAATGGATTGGGCCGCGTTACTATTCCGCCACTGGTCCCATACGAAGGACGATCATTTGCTGGAGAGCTGACGGTGAATGTTTTTATGAGGGTCGTGAAGAACAGAAATAGAGAGAGCTTAGCGTGTCTCTCTCCCGGACAACGCCTCCGACCTGAAACAAAGAATATATGTATGTCCTCATGAAACAATCAACACATACAGTAGTTTCAGAAACACTGAGATAACAGTATTTGCAGCAGTGTTGTAGCTCCCTCAACCGATTTCAACTGCCCAAGGAGAGCGTCTCGACCCAACATATGCGTGGGAACCACACGTGTAAACTTGCTGATTTCCAGAATTTGCATTTCTGAACCCGACCGTAACTATAAGATAGCAAGAAGCTTTTATATGAGCATAAGACGTAAAATTAAATTTTGTCAAAAACTTTTACATGATGTTACAAATTTAGATATTTAAATAAAGAGTTTTCCGCTAGAAGGTAAGATAATGCCCATTGTCACTTAGCGTTGTCAATGTTCATTCTTTCTCTTAATAAATTTAGTATTTATTTATATAAATCCTCCATTAAGTTAAAACATGAAACCGGAAACAAGACATCACCAAATGTTATGTTATTCTTGTAAATAAGTTTACAAGCATTTTTTTTGTATAGTAGTGAACCGAATTTAGATTATTTATATACTGATCCACCACTCTATTTGTAGCACTAGCCTGGAAGTAGTGGTGCTATAGTGTCGAATGTTAAGCCACGGCGAAACATAGTTGGCAATTTTTAAGTGCACAAATATTTTGGCGCTGTAGTGCATATATTTGTAATGCAACCTGTTTCAGCTAGTCAATTTTCCTCCTATCCCTAACACAGTATGTACAGACGTCGGCAATAAAAGTGGGACACCTATATCCTGAAATTCTTCCTTCTCTCCAATGCGTTGTGTGTGTTGCCTAACTCAACGCCAATGACAGAAGTTGCCATTACAAATTTGCTATTAAAATCCACTTAATCGCCGTATTGTTAGACAACACACAAAACACATTGCAGGGAATGGGGAATTTCAGGATATAAGTGTCCCACTTTTATTGCCGGTGACTGTACATTTGTACAGTAATTCAAAACGAGTCTAAAAACGAAACACTATTTTAAACCAAGAACTAGCTTAGTTATAGCAAATTAACTAGATGTGAAAAATTCATGGTAAAAAAGAATGAAGCATTCTTGAAATTTCTGTTACTCAAATTTCCACAGAACAAGCACGAAATTAGCAATTTCATTTAAAGCATATGTAAGTGAACAGACCTCCTCCGAATGGTAATATCCAGTGCTTATTCACAAGTTGCCCATCTTGAAGAAAGCGCTCTGGCCTGAACATGCGAGGTTCCTTCCAAAGTTCCTCATCAACATGAACGCTGTAAGTGTTCACCCACAACAATGTTCCCTGAAAACAGTTTCAAAATATTAAAATTAAGTACAAGGTAAAGGTGTGCCAATATTATTAGCCTAATACTAAAATACAGCGTCAAAAATTAGCTTTCTTGTTATAATCTTTTTTGTGTCGCAATATTTGAACAGCAAAAATCTACATTTGTTGGCTACAGATGGTGATGAAATGACAGACCTAAATTCTCAAACTTTAAACTTATTTCAGTAACAAACAGGATCACATGTGAAGGGTTAATAGGTGGGATTCCCTTCTGGTTGCTAATTTTTGGCCCTTCAAGGCCCTTAAAGAGTATTTACTGAAATTCCCCCTCCACATCGGAAACATTTCAAACATCACAGTGGTTATAGAGGTAAGCATATAACTCGAAAACTCCAATTAAACTCTCACATGTATGATTTCATAAATATTAAAATATTGAGCAAAGCAGTACATCCTTGGAGAAAATACTATGTGGTTTATTAAATAAACCTCCTATAAATACTAACTAAACTAACAAGGAAACTTTCCATGGCTCACACGTATTCTACTGATCACCACTGAATGATGATGATGGTCAGTGTGTTGTTTTAGCACTAAAAAATAATAATTAGCTTCAACACTAAGCACAATATAAGGAAAATTATTGTACTAATATCTTTATAATAAGTAAGATTAGTAAGCAAAAACATTGATTTTGCCTTCAAAGTGATGGAGAAAGTTTTTTGAATTGTTGTTGTTTTAAGTGCACTTTATGCACAGAAAAGCTAATTGGAACTGGACCTACAGTTTAGAGCAAGATTCGAACCACTGTGCCATGGGCTTCCACGGGTATCGAACCGCTGGGACCCCTTGATTACAAGACGATGACTTTACCACCACGCCGTATCATTACACCTTTAAAGTTTTTCAAATCTATATTTGAACCTAGAATTCGATAATTTTCAGCCCACATTACAAATATCTTTAGAATATTTCCTTGTAAAGAAATTTAGTGAAATTTACTTCAAAACATGTACTAAAAGTAGGCTATTATAGAATATACGAGGTGTGATTGAAAAGTGTTAGACTGGAGCCGCTACTCTTAACTGGTTATGTTTTTCGGGGGCTGTGTTGGGAAAAAAGGAAGCTTGTTTTGTCCTTGATGGATTCTAAAAAGGTCATGGCTATATCTTTGTTTAGTTGCGAGCTGAAGCCTGTGTAGTGTTGTCGGCGGATTATTATCTGCGCAAAACAATGGATGTGCGTAAACGTTTGTTGAAAATACCTTTCGTGGATACGTGTGTATGTAGAGCAAGCGTTTTAAACTTGTACAGTAAAATTAAAGATGACAGACAATCAGTCGAAGATGATCGGTTGCATGTGAAAGCAATGTTACCTTTTTTTCGATAGTAACGGTATTGTGCACCAGGAATATGCTAATCAGAGGCAGACCGTCAACAAGGAAGACTGCAAAAGTGTTCTTTAGCGGTTACATGAAAAAGTGTGAAAGAAAATACCAGCACTCTGGCGAGACAAGAACTGAACCCTGCACCACGATAACGCACCCGCTCATCGTGCTTTCCAAATCACTGAATTTCTGTCCTAATTACAAATTCCTGTGCTTCCTCAACCATTTATTATTCAGATATAGACCCAGCAGACTTCTACCGATTCCAAAATTAAAATTTTCGCTCAAAGGGAAGAAGTTTGAGTCAATTGAAGAGATCCAGGCACATCCGGCGACATGTCTTAACACCCTCAAGAAGTAGGACTTGCAGGAATGCTTCCAAAAGTGGAAACACCATTGGATTTGGTGTGTTCAATAAGGAGGGGACTACTAAAATGGATTAATCACAATAACCTGTACGTACTAAGTCTAAGAACTTTTCAATCTCACCTCGTATACGTATTATTGCTTTCTTCGTTTGATATGTTGAAATACAACTTGCATGATCTGTTTTGGAACGAATGGAAAATAATCCAGCATTGTGTGTAACAATTCCAAATGAATTGCTTCAAACACTCCTGAAATAATAATTATAATTAATGACACACCTTCCCCTCCCCTTCCCTCCCTCTCTCTCTCTCTCTCTCTCTCTCTCTCTCTCTCTCATATACGAGGGTGTCTGAAAAAGTAGCAGCAAATTGACAGTATTTCATGAAACGAACACCCCAGATATTTGAAACTGGTACACAGGGATGATATGTTCTTAGGGAAAGCATTGACACTATCAAATAGATGGCAAGCCGTGCTGAATCGCAATAGTATATAGTCCTTTTATTGGAAGTACATTTCCTACAAGAGATAAGAGTTCAATATTTGTCTTTCCATTTACATTGTCTTCCACGCCTTAACGTTGACCCTCACCCCAATTCACGTACCTTTGGAATTCGATATCCCAGGATGTCAGCATCTTCTGTGGTGCATCGAGGTATAATTGGAGAGACACCTGCAAGTCGCTGCACTTCCAACAAGGTAGCTGTCGTGTAGGGCAACCTAGGGATTAACATACATACACACAAATTGTGTTCTTTATCAATAAAAAACAACAAGTGTACAACTTTTGTGCAAATAGCTTCAATTTCCATAAGGAACAAACTAACTCTTTTTTACCTGAATTTACCTTCGATTATTATACGAAGGTTAGGTTAAATCTTACGGGCAGAGGAGGACATCTAGGAAAGAATGGGAATGCTGGTAGGATTTTTAGTCGGTTTGTGATTTGCTTCGTCATGAATTTCGAGACATTAGTCGTGGTTGACAAGGAGTGGTGAGTGAAGATTATGCGTCGATGCGTGCATTGAAGGACATGAAGAGGAGGAATTTGAAAATAAGACGAATGTGAAGAGTCTCCTTCCTGTCATGTTCGTGGCCAAAACTGTTACAATAATTGTGATGGTAAGGAAAGGGATTTCGATAATTAAAAGCGAGTGTCTCCACCTATTGTACGTACCTGGTGACGTCTAAAAAAGTCCTCAACAACCTGTACAAGTATAGACTCAGTATAACATACAACACACTGACATGTGAAGATCTTAACATTCAGTAACAAAGATTATTGATAAGGCATGTAGACAGGGGACATGCAAACTAAAGGTTATTATCGGACTTGCCTCTTCTCCCGCAGAACTGACATGGAAGTTATGTCATGTGTTTCTTGTTTCATGACAATCACTGATAAGAAACGATGATCTATTGATTAAAAACAAAAGATTACATGTATATACAACCTTTCTGTAATGCAATGCGATGGACGGAACGAATAACCGCAAACACTCCGCCATATTGTCTCCAGCGTACTGATCGAGCGTCACGCTCCTCGGTTGGAGAGTATGCATATAAATGTAAAACTGAATTCCCCTGACATCTGTTGACAGAAAGGACAAACATATCAATTGTGGTCTGAGACAATATAAAATAAACAATGAACGTGCTGCATTTGAAGACAATTGGGCTTCATATTTAACACTTAACTATTCTATGGACCATCTTAAGGTCACGAGGTCTTGCCTTTTTTTCGTCAGACATTATTGAATTCTATTTTCGACGAGCGCTCTGACAGTAACATGTGCTTCTTGTTACGTTGTTTCAAATTGTAACAAAACAATAACAATTGAAAACTGTTTTACAGTATTGTTCTACTGTATAACCATGTCAAATCACGTGAAACGAGCCAGAAATTGTAAATAACAAAACAGCTACATACTATATATATTAAAGTATTGGTTTTCGACTTTTAAGGTATTTCGGGGTGGGAGTTGACGCACCCAAATCCCAATCTTAACACTCCTTTGGTTGTTTAGAGAAGATAAATTTGTAATTCATCAGGATTAGGAATCACAGAATTCCTAACAGCAATATATCAACTAACTTTTCATACTTGGAAAGACGATCCGGTTTTGCAGGTTTGTACAGTTACATTAGGAACAAGATCATGTGTTCAGTAAGGCATTAGCATGGCATTGTAGTGACTTTCCATTGCAATGCACGATTTCTTCCCGAAATTAACACTCCTATCCCTTCATGATGTGGTAGGTAATGACAAGTTAAAAAAAATAGTCAGTACGTAAGTAATATGTGACATCAAAATTCTTATGTGACAAACCTGGACATGTCTGCAGCAGTAGGCAGGCGTTCTTTTCCAACGACGCTGTCTAACTCTTTTTGCACTTTCAACTGAATCTCAGGGTACAGCACCATGAACAAGAAAAGAAAACTCATCGTATTTCCTGTGCTGATTGTCCCTCCCATATACAAGTCCAGAAAAATGTCATTGATATCTTCATCTGAAAATAGAAAATGCACAAACTCTGTGTAGTATTTGGCTAATCTCGAACATAGTGGTTCGGATGTCACTTTGTACTGTAGGTCCAGTCCACCCTATCACAGCATAAAAGTGGACTTGAAAACAAAACTCAAACCGAACGTGGCTGCTCTCTCATATGTACGTCAAATCACATTTAATAAGTTATGAAATATCTTCATAACGGAAACATGAAAGGAAACCTTTTTAAAACACAAGTATGAATAAATTATATTTTAAGAACAAAATTACTTAGTTTTATATGGAAATAAAGTTATAAAATATTTATTAGATTTTAACTGGTGATGGACACAAAATCCGGATAACGTACATCCGGATTTCAAATTTTTCGATATCCGATTCCTACACTGAAATACGAACGTGATGATTCAAATAATATGTGGATAAGCCCGTACAACGGATAAATGATAAATCTGGCTAATCCACACATTCGGATATCCTGACATTTCAGATAATCCGAATATCCGGATAATCCGGACAATTCGGATATCCGGATATTCCGTTTATCCGTTGAAATTTGAATTGGAAATTATCCGATAATATTTTGTCCAGATTTGTCCATCACTAATTTTATCTAGTCGATTAATATAGTACAAATAATATTTGTGAGAATGAGATGCATTTTAATGCATGCTCAATATCTCATGCATTTAGACATTTGCTTGAGGCTGCAGTTAATGTGCATTACTTTGTGTTAATTATGCGTTGACTTTTATCTGTGTAGGATCCAAGGAAGAACGTGACACAGAAAATGCAGAAAGAAACTGTCATAGACAAAGAAAGAAATCTTGCAAAGTGTGGAGGGTGCAGAAATGAAAGTAAAAATTCCAGACACCCAGCTTGGAAATTTTAGAAAATGTGGAAAGGAAAGTTACCTGTAAAGTGTGCGTCGTGCTCTTTTTCACTCAGCAAGAAATCTATGAAGTCTCTTGGGTTGTCCGGTCTGAACGTCTTCTTGTGTTCCTCCAAAATGCCCTGAAAACAAGCGACAGTATTTCATAAACATTGTCTCTTTCGATCGTAACCTATAACCAGAAATTGAAATTTGATTAGACGTTATCTTTTATCCAGGACCTTAAAGAAAATTCTAATAATAAGGACAACAATATTAAAGCTACAAGAGTATCATAACTTAATCGAGAAATAAACATGTGGATGAGGGAACAATTAACAGCTGTGTCTATCACACTATCTGCAACAGTGGTGATTCCCAAGATTATACCCAACGGTTGGGGAAAACTCAGCAAGAAGATGCAGGACAAGAACTCTAGAAGCTAGTCATTTTGAACACTTGTGCCACAGTGAGAAAGGTTATTGACCACAGAACTCGTCACATTTTGTAACAGTTTACCCAGCATCTACAAATATACAGTGAAATAAAGACTGTGCTACACCAGTGTATATATATTTTCAGACACAAATTTGCAACAGTACGATGAAATCTTCTGCGAACTATAAAGTGTATTTCGTTTTGTGTCAGTTTAGATACATAAAGTAACAGTAGTTCCATCTATTTTCATGAAGTATAATTACACCTAATTAGAGCGAAAACGTCAACATCCCGTTTGAGATTTTGAATTTGTTGAGAAAAGCAATTGATAATAATAATAATAATAATAATAATAATAATAATAATAATTCATTTCTTTTTAGGCAGAGCAAGGAAACATTGCTTTTTAAAATGTTGCAATTTTTTCAGTATTGTAGTTGTTTTATATTGTATTTTACACATAATTTGAGGTTTGTTAACTGAATTTTTGCTCCTTTGTGGTCATTTTGAGCATTTTAATTGTATTTTTGTCTCCCAAAATTGTAGTTTTTTAGTTTAGCCGAAGTTCAAGCGTCGTGTTGGTGTCTAATGGCAGACATGGGCAAGAATCAAAGCCTTAACGTTGCAGGCAGATGCAAATAAAAATAAAATAAAACTTAATTTGTTTTCCTCCATTAGTTTCAAAGACACACCAGCAAACATGCGTTGTGACGAATCATTAAGTACCTTGATAAGTAAATGACTTTTGTTATTTAGGAAATTATCAAACTTATATTTTTAAAATCCAAAGAAACTTTATGTGTATTTTTTTATAAATTTATGCCATTTTCTTTTATAATTTTGAAGTATTTTATAGATTATTTTTGGATAAATTGTACGTCATACATATAAATCTTCGAGGTATACGTTTTAGAGACCGGATGTTAGGCAAAATGCCTATTCTTTCCTGTTAGAGATATGATGAAAACGAATGTTGCGAAGGCCAGGGGGGAGGGATTAGCTTCATTTAAAGCAATTTAATTTGGCCTATTTTGCCTATTTCATACGATATTGCCTATATTATTTCATAAATGCCAGATATTGCCTATTTTAGGCATTTTCTTTAAAATTGGGACATGCCTGAACTCTGTGCATACAATTTCCTGTTCCCAGGATTAGTTTTCGATGCTTCCAAGAAATTTAAAAATAACAGTTAGCGAGTTATTGCAGCTAATAAGAACTTGGACAAATTAAGGGTAATTCAACAAGTTCTGAAAGGTGAAAATATACAAACTGAGTTAGATCTACATGTTCTCGCGTGCTTAAGTATGCTCCGGTAACATCTGTGGAGGTTGAGAGGTCTTTTTCAATTCTAAAAAATGTGTTGTCCGATCGCAGACATAACTTGTCGGTTGATCACATAAAGAAATACCTTGGTGTGATGTGCAACCGGAATTAGTGCTTCTTATTCAGAGACTGCCAAACCGTACAGTACAAACTTGAAATGCATTTAAACAGTTTCTTAGTTCAAACTGCCGTGTGGAATATATTATAGTGTACATTTTTTAACTGAAATAACCCTGTGTGCAGTGATAAAGTGTATATTTAAATAATTTACGTACTGGTTGGAAGTAGCCAACAATTTCTTTTGTCAGACTATTGTGTGTAGCCATTATACAATGAAAAATTTTGGGCTGACGTGGCTCCTGTTTGCAGTGATTTATTAAGTACAATATTAGACTGCTGTCTCTAATTATGAGCTCCTGGTTTATTTTAAGCAACTATAAAGAATGTACAGGTATGTTTCTATATTTTTTACATTTGTATGTCTATCTTCATTGTTTTGAGTTAAATTTCATTGCCTTTTTTATTGCCTATTTGTATTTTAATGCCTATTTTACTGCCTATTTTGTACATTATAAGTGCTTATTTGCCTGCCTATTTTATATGTTTTTAGTGCCTAAACATCCGGTCTAACAAAAACGCACGCAAATTTGTGCCTACAATTGTTACAAAAAGTGCAAATTTTTCAGCCGTCCAGGAAATAAGGGGAAAATTCGCTGAAGGCACTTAAGCGCCAACCTCACTTCCACGTAGTACACCACGGTAAACTACTTTTGTGCAGACGAACGAGGTTCTGGCGTCTGTGTAATTCTCTGTAGGGTTTTTCGTCCATATATGTGCTGAGTGACCCCTCACAGCCAGAGATTTTAGCTTGGGTAAGGATATTTTAATACTTAGAGGCATGTGCTAATTTTAGTTGTGCTAAGAGGTCTTGATCCTGTATAAAGCGATTGATACAAATAGTCAAAGTGCTGATGCACGTACAATTTTTGTTTTACCCCATCCATCAATTTTCACTTAACCAGGTGACTGATCTACTTAAGTAGTCGTTTTCGAAATACCCACCGGAGTTTCCGGGTTCAAGTACCGGCCAGGACATTAGTATTTCATCAAATCATCACTCATTCTCATCGTCGTAATTAGCCAAAATTGGAAGAAAAGCGACGTAAAAATAACAAAAAATACAAGTATACATAAAAAAATGTACATATTTTTGCTTCATTTTTAAAATGTGCTCATGAAAAAAAAATACCTGAATGAACTTCCAGAAAAGCTCCCGGACTTCCAGCACCTTCTTGTAGCCGATGAATTCCGGAGCAAAGTAACGGAGTTCCGGTTGAGCGTTGAGTGCTAGAAACGAATCAACCACTGCATCCTCGTACTGCTCCCTCAGCACCGTCACTTTGGTGGACCAGGTGTCGCTGTAGTCCAGTCTCGAACCCAGGGTGATTTTCCACGTCGTGTTGAGGAGAGCAACGTGGAACGCATGTTCCATGGACATTCCAGTTCCGTTCTTGTACTCCGGAGTCTCTTTGATGTGTGATATGAGCTTGAGGACTTCTTCCGCGATCACATCCTCAGAAATTTGTCTCCCGTAACCAAACTTTTGCAGAAACCTAAAAAATAATCTCTTGTTTCTTACCCACGAGTCCTCGTGCGTGAAAATACCTGAGAAGATGAAAAAATATGTTACCGTTTGAGAATAACTTGTATTGTATGTCAACCTAAAATATCACGTGGGGTGTAAGGGGTGATTTTCTGAGAAGGCACCAAAACCCCAATCTCACTTCTAAATAGTACACCCCGGCAACATGCAATCTTGCAGGGGAACAATGTTCTGGCGCCTGTATAGCCAGTATAATTCTCTGTGAGACGTGTGTTGTCCTGTGCTGTGTCCTTGTTGTGCCGAAGTATATCTTTACAGACTCAGCTTTTGGTACAGGTAAGCAAATTTCAGTCCCCAGATGTGGTACTGAGAGGAAAGAGGAGATATAGAGGGAAAAACTAAAGGTGCCAAAACTAGGGGGGGGGGAGGACAGTTTACTTTACCTTCGTACATAAGTTATAGCATACCACAGGAGCAAAACTGACAAAAAGTGGAGAACTGTCCCCCACGACTCCCCTAATAACAGGGTAGAGATTATGATGGGTGCTGTGCAGCTCAAACTATGAGTTAGCCACCTCGGTGACTTGCTACCAACTGTTCTGGATTCGAGCAGCGGCCTGGACATTGGGGTTCGTTTGTGTGCGTCCCCTCTTCAATTACACACGCATCCTCATCGTCGTGATTAGCCTGAAGAGACACAAAAGCAATGTAAAGTAAGAAAAATACACGACAATCTAAGAGTTCATTACCATCGTGAAATGGAAATACCTAACATCGTCAAGATAAAGTGCACTGGCTTGCCACACTGCCACTCACCTCCTTGGTTTTTGTATAAATATTTAAATACTGGAGAATTCAAACGAGCTTGGGTGTACTTGTTGGTGAGGACCTCTTTCACAGCCTTGCTGCCTGTGACGAGAACCTGCATGTACGTCCCTTGCCTGAAGGCCACGAGAGGTCCATATTTCTTCCCTGCTTCAATTGAAGTGGTTCTCAGCGAATGCTGCTTCTTCCAAAACAGGAAGGAGAGGAACAAACTGCCCCAGAAAGATGCTGAAATAGAATACATACACATCATATTATCGTACACTACTATCAATCGAAATATTGCAACAAACTACATCGGTCTTAGTGAATGCTTATCACCTAAGTCAACATATGAGTGTTACTACATTAGAAAAAAACATTCATTTTAACAAGTTCATAGGATTCAGCGTCTCAGAAAATGTATGAGACGACACCTATTACAAAATATATACTCCACTTTGAAAATTGGCCGCCATCTTGAATTCTAAGAAATAGAGATCTAACTCTGAATTGCCTTATAATGTGCTATACATCTCCACAAAGTGACAACAGTGCATTACCAAAGGCTGCATTTCTCACTGATCATACAATGCTACTTTCTGAAGTTCATGATGTCGAGTATTATGAATGTTTTTTTTAACATTTTCCGCTACAAGAATAACAAAATGATGATGACTAAAACTTCAATCACTTCAATATTTTCTTAAGAAAAATTTTACAATTATCTAAAATTCCTTGAGAATCGAAATCAAAGTTCTATCTTCGAGATTTCATTTAAGGAAATACATAAATCTTGAAAAAAGCGTAATCGATATATAAGTAGATATAATTAATTATGTAATATAATATATATATATATATAATTATTTTAAATAAAAATAAATAAAATATTAAATAATCCGTTTAGAATGACCGCCATCTTGGAAACCTACGTCTATCACCTATTTTCGTGTTTCTTAGAATCCATTGAATTACGTGCTGTAAGTACATTCTGAACCAAAGTTTTACAGTTTAGATTCTGGAACAAGCTCTATAATATCCGTTCTTGAAAATGAAACTGACAATAACACTGTTTTACAAATTTTCAGTTTTTGTCTGTTACTGAAATTGAGCTCCTGAACACGAATATGCACTTCATTTTCTGGGCCTTCCCGATGGCGCAGTGGTAGCGGCGTTGCCTTGTAATCAAGGGGTCCCGGGTTCGATACCCGGTGGAGGCACAAGTGGTTCGGATCCCACTTTAAAACTGTAGGTCCAGTCCCGATTAGCCTTGCTGTGCATAAAGTGGACTTAAAACACCAACTCAGCTGAACAACAACTTCATTTTCTAAGGTTGGCTCTTAATTTGAAATTACGGCATAATTCATGCTACCCATAAGCAATGCATTCGCTCTTATTTTCAAGATAAGCATAATTCATGTTATATAACAATTAATTATAAGCAATGTGGGCATAAGTGCCAGGGAGGCACTTGTCCTCCGTAACATCTGGGAAGACTTAATACTTTTGAAATTTTGAAATTATAGCATGATATCACAGAGGAGAGGCTCCGCGAAAGACATTGGATTATGTGCCTGTGCAAATTATCCTGCTGCTGGTGATGCTTTATGCTTGATGAGAATTCTCTTAACCGGAGGAAAGCATCACTCTACGTTTCCTCCACTTTAAACAATGCCACCCAATCTTCTCGTAAGACGTCAGAAGATTCTCCACGAGTTGTTCATATTTCTTTGCTCTCCTGTTTCCCAGAAAACTATGACAGATTTGTCGAAATGCATACCTCACTTATGTTTCCTTAATGTTAACTGCATGGACAACAGGAATTGAAGGTAGAACATTGTCGATGTGCAGCATAACTGCTTTAGGAGAGAACTTGGAGGAATCAATAAAAAAGTCTCCAGTCGTCGGTCTTATGTGATATATTCATCGATGCAAAAAACCTTTGTTATGGCACAGAGTCAGGTTCCCTTTTGTTTCGAAAAATGGAAGAAACTATTTGTCTGTAGCAAGTAGTAGCTGCACATCAACCGCCAGGCGATTCAATTGCCGTAAGACCAAAAATTCGGGTTTATTTTTGGGAAGTTCTATGTCTCTGATTAGGTTATTTAATTCGGCCTGTGTTATCTTATGGGGTTTGCTAGCAGCCAAAGATGAATACATGACATGTCACAATGGTGGAATTGCTATGATGCCAAACAGCCACGTCGCTGCATATACTGCATATACGAAATATAACAATATTTCTGAGACACTGCACAACTGAATGCAAACCAGAGGCGCAACCACGAATTTTTGCCTGGGGGGGGGAGTATTAGGAGGATAAAAGTGCCAACAACGACAACAACAACAACAATAATAATAATAATAATAATAATAATAATAATGATAATAATGACATTATCATTATTAATTTATTATTTATTGGCATTTTATCCTGGTATTTTCAACACGTTCAGTTTCACATTAGCTAATAATGGAAAACAAGCACACAAACTGTATTTTCGAAAGACAAAATGGGGAATATAATTATTTTCGTAGGTACATTATGACATGTGTAGCTTTCATGTAGAACATACGTTTTACACATATGCAACATGGAGTGATGTAAAATTAGAAAATACGTATGCAACATGTTACCACTAAATTGTGGACGTATTCAATGTTTCTTTACATACATTACATAATCAATTCATCCACCTCATAACAAACCAATAGCAAAAATGATATAAATTGTCTCTCACACTCGTGTGTACTCAATTTTTCTCAAAACAATAATGTTCATACATTTAAACCAAAAATGTTTAGCAGCAACAATCTGAAGTACATAGTTGTACTTCAGACTGTTACTTCACTCTCTGGTAATTTGGAAAGTATCACAGAAAAGAACGGCATTGCGAGCGAAGCGAGCAAGACATTATTTTTTTAGATCCAATTTTTGCAAACTGAAAACAATATTGATTTAATAGGGCATATGACATTTTCTACAACTTTTTTCATTTAGATCGTTCGGTACTCAGGTTAGACTTCCACCGACCCTAGCAACTGCTCTGAACTTGATGATACTGTAAGAATACGAGGGTCACTATTTATATTTTGAGCCTAACAATGAAAAAACAGGAATTTGGCATTGAAAACTGCTTTATTGTTTTTCGAAGTATTCTCCTTTATGGTCAATACACTTTTGCATTCGTTCGAACCATTTGTCAAAGCAGTTTTTCCAATCTTCTTGAGACACCTCAATAATATGGTTTTTGAACGCATCAACGGCGTCTTCCGCCGACGAAAATCGTTGTCCACGCAATTTATTCTTGACATTCGGGAACAAGAAGAAGTCATTTTGTGCCAAATCAGGATGACCCATCAATTCGATTTTTTGACTGTTCATAAAGTCGGTTGTTAGACGAGATGTGTGACAGCTGGCATTGTCTTGATGAAGAATGATCCGACGGCGTATGTTTGTTTTCCGTATTTGACCGAAGACCTCTGGCAAACAAATTATTGTGTACCATTCAGAGTTGACCGTTCTACGTTCCTCTAAAGGCACAGTTGCCACGTGACCAGTTTTCCCGAAAAAAAAACAGGCGACCATTTGTTTCGATGTGCTTCGAGCGCGAACAACTTTTGTTGGATTGGGTTCATCTTGAAACACCCATACAGTCGAATGCTGTTTACGTTCCGGCTCATATGTATATATCCATGATTCGTTACCTGTTACAATCTTATATACGTCTTTTGAAGCACCACGATTGTATTTATTGAGCATTTGTTTGCACCAATTGACGCGAGCGTCTTTTTGAGTTTTTGTCAAATTGTGTGGGATCCAACGAGAACAAACGTTTCTCACAGCTAAATGATCATGTAATATTTTATATATGCTGGTGGAACTAATGCCTATGGTTGCCTCAATCTCACAGTATGTCACATGACGATTTTGCAGTATTAGGTTTTGCACAGCATCAATGCTTTCTTGAACAACAACTGATTTTGGACGACCTTCGCGAATCTCGTCGGTGAGCGAATGGTGGCCACGATTAAATTCGTTATACCAGCGTTTCACAGTGGCAAAGGATGAGGCTTCATCGCCAAATGTGGAAGTAAGTTGATCGATGCACTCTTGTCTTGATAATCCACGTCGAAAATCGTAAAAAATCATCGCACGAAAATGTTCACGAGTTAATTCCATTTTATTGTTGTCGCGCAATCTCCAAGGCAACATAAACAACACAAATGAAGCTATTGACAAAACATTTGAAGTACGTTATGGTCAATAATGCCAGACGATTCCGTGCAAACGTCAAATCGCGCCTAACTTCAATCAGTGTTGCCAAGGCTCAAAATATAAATAGTGACTCTCGTAGCAGTTATTGCGAGCGAAGCGGTCAAGAACATTTTACGAAACGTATTTTTATTTGCATAAAATTTGGGAGGGCAATTGCATTTCTGTGTCCCCCTGCAGGTGCTCTGGGGCCGCCTGGAAGAAATATGCAAGAAATGTATGAAAACTAATTCCATCTTGAGTATAATTTTGTCTTGCTACTCTTAGATTCTGCTAGCCTTGCTTTTCTTTACTTCAATGTTTGCCCCCCCTTGCACCGCAAGAATTGGTTTCCGTCCAAGGTTGAAGGGGGCAATGCCCCCCTGTGGTTGCGCCACTGATGCAAACTGGCCAATGTTGCAAGTATCTGAAACATCAAAGGATGGCGTGATGTACTGCGACGTGCCAGACCCTCAACAGTGTTGCCATATTCGTGTTGAGATGGTTCACTTGAATCTGCCCCCTTCTGTTACGCCAAAACGAGGGCCAATAAAATTTGTTAATGTCATTTCAGTGTTCAGCATCCTCAGATTAGTAAAGAATGGTTGCTTTCATTTCTGTAACAAAATGTATGTAAAACAGTGTAATCAGAGCCATTGGACATCGACTACAACTATTAAAAAAAACACAAGAATAGTGACGACGATAATTTAGTGGAAAATACTAGAAATCATATTGGATAATAATAATGCATTGGATTTATAGGAATATCGAATATAGTTGTTTGTTATTCTCTCATTTTCAATGATATAGTTTTAATTAGCAGTTATATCCTAGCATATAGCCTCAAATAATACAATATTTAGGATTATACTATGGAAATGATAACCTGTTTATAATTTATGGGCTGGTTAAGCTTCAAATTGAGATTATTTCTTTTGCCTGATTAAAATTGAAATGTATATTTTCATGCACTTCAATTATTGAAATGTCACAATAGTAGTTGTATTGACTGTATTACACTTACAAGTGTAGGAAAGGCGAGGCTATTTGATTGAACAATCAGATTTGCTTATACTTGAAACAAAGCCAAGAGGGGCCTATACCCCAATTTTTCAGGTGTGATATGCTCTGATTTTTAAGAAATTCAGAATTTCTAGTGTAGAAAAGGCGAGGGCTCAACAGATAGATTTACCCATACTTAATACAATAGCAAGAGGGGCCTATACCCCAATTTTTCAGGTGTGGAGGTTCGGGTTTAAGTCCTCATAAAATGTGAAACCTCCTCTGAAGGCAAAATGATAATATTGTTGTCTTGTAAACAAAAGGCTCTGGGTTCGAGTCCTGACAGATTGAAATACATGTTGCAAAATAATATGTCTACAAGTGAGATTTTGAGAATAATTACTGCTAGTTGATAGCCCCCAGATCTGAAACCCTCCTCCCTCCTCTGCTCACACAGATATAGCTTTTACATGCATGGCTATATCTGTGTGATTGTTGTTTATAAACTTGTCAAAAATATGGCTTTTTTGATATTGTTTTTGGCCATATTTCTATGCTCTACAACTTACAGATCTAATTCAATACAAAATACAAGCAAAATTTGAGCTGTTGCCTGCTTTTTTTTTTTCTAATCTCTGATCAATTCTATTGCTCGGGGTAAGCAATTATTTAGCTCGGAAATGCATGAATTGATATTAATCTATCAAAAGACTAATGTTTTGCCTCCATGCCTTGCCGGCACGCAAGAGATAAAATCTACATGCTAGAAGGGGGAATATTAATGATTTTTCTGTACGATTCACTGAAGGGGTCATTAATCTTTCTATGCGACATGCAACAGGGGAAAATGTAACAAGGCATTTTCTGACATAGAGGCAATGAACTGCTCCTCTTCATGTTAAAAGCAATTCTGTTCCGATAATATGAACCTAGGCAAAGACTTGGAAAATATTATGACAGAAACAAAATCCAATTTTGTCTGTATCAAGGTCTTCAGAACCCAGTAAAATGTAGGCATATTCTATTTGGAGACGTGTTAATATTGTGGCCTTGTAATCAGAGGCTTTAGGTTCGAGTCCTGTATAAGATTGAAATACATACAACTGCCAACACATAAGATATTCACTGCTAGCTGATATACAGTTGAGGTTTGTATGTTGTACAACAGAATAATAGAGCAAATATCTTCTAGAATTGCTCCGTGACTCTCTCATTTCTCACATCATAAACATATGATTTTTCTCCTATGAGAATAACACTGCATATGGTGTCATCAGGTAATGCCTCATGGAATTCACAGATAATTTTAATGTTTGTCCTGTCATTCACCACAACTTGTTTTCTTTTTGAAGTGTTTATTACAAACATGGGTCTCTGTGCTTTGAATTCATCTGGTGTGTAATACATATCAGTATTGCCTGTAGTGACCCTCTTGAAAGCCGAAAATGCCTCATATAATTTGAGGAAATCATCCTTGGACATGTCTAAATTGTAATTTTCTCTAGGAAAGACCTCATTTCTGCCATTTTTAAGATATATGTTCTTGATGTTGCAGTTATCAAATTTACTTGAATTTTTTTCCTGATTGTTGTGTCTTCCAGTCTGAAACAGTACCACCACAAAATCAGGCATGTCATATTGTATGCTGGAGAATGAATTTGTAGCATCAAACTCATAATATGTACCAGATGCGGGCTTCTGTACACATTGATATGTATAAAATTGCAGAGGAACCTGTGGATTTTTTATTATATCTGCTTTGTATTTAAGAGCATAACTGGCTTCATACTCAACAACAGGGATTCTTAACTCCATAGTCTGAATAATGCATTTGCCTGCATCAGGTAGGGTATTGGGCAGAGCTTCTCCTGTAGGGTTTATTGTACTGTACCTCATCAAAGCATTATTATCATTTGCAGCTCTTCTAAATGTGATTCTTAAACCACCCTTCCACATAATATCTTTGTAATCTGAGAAGAATCCTGGCAACAGGCGCATGGGGAACAGTACAGTGTGGTTCTTAGATAATATCTTATCACCAGCCTCGAATCCTCCTATTTTGTAGTAAGAAGCCTCGGTTTTGGATAATTTTAATGTGGCCAAAGCTGTGGAGGTAATTCCGGGATAATCCACTCTGTTTATAACAACACCATGTTTTCTGACCTCAATTTCAGAGAATAGATGTGGCACAAAATTATCTACAAGTCTTATATTTGAATTTGCCGGATAATCTGTTCCATCGAGCTTTACAACATCAAATTTGATGTATAGATCTGCTCTGTGGGGGTGTATAAATCCGTCCCCTACATCAAGATCAACCTCGATCTCTGTGTTGGGTTGATTTAAATTTGCAAATGTCCTCCTGTTTGGAGGGAATGATTGTAGCTCATAACTCTCAATATTTTCCATTGTATGTATTTTTATTTAAATGTTAATCTCTATGATTGCAGTTGTTGTGGCTCCAGCAAAATCAACTAATTCTTCTTTCTCATTGGTGACCATCAATTCAATGTAATCTATTCTATTATGGCACACAGGAAAATATAATGTTGGGGATGGATTGTAGATGATTGGCTCCATAAATTCAGAATTAGGTTTAAATGTTGCAATGATGCCGGTTTGTTTGTGAGTGCCTATGCCATTTGATTTGGTGATCATACCCTCAGCCACATTACAGTGAATATTCAGAGTCTCTATGGCTAAGAATTTGGGTATATTCATAGCAGTGTGTTTGATGGCTGGTTCAAGTTTTGTGTTGTTCTCAAAGCCTAACAGCTCTCCTATAGTAGCCAGATCCACTGTTTCTGTAGCAGATACAATCTCTACTCTGTGAGTGACAGAATTTTGACTTAACACTACACCTCTGGGTAATTGAGCATTTAGAGTAGATAGATTATACTGCCCTGGAGTAATGACAATTTTTTCATCCCCAACTGCAATTGTGTTGTTGTGGTGTGTAATATTTGGGATCAAGTACATGCCGTAAAATGCTCTGAGAGCTATTGTTTTGGGATACACTATGTCATCATGTAATCTGAGTTTCAATATTGAATTTTGGCTGGTGAGATGGAATACCCCCATGATGTTTCAGATACCACAAGGCTTTTTGAAAATTTTCAATTGATGGTTTATTTATTTGAGACATATATCTAAGAACAGATAAACACAAATGTCCGCAATTAACATCTTTGAAGTTTTGAATACGGGCATTATTGTAATAAAGATTAGTTGATTTTAGATATTTTACTAAATTTTCAGGTGGAACACCTCCAAATGAATCAAACACAAATGCCTCATTGTTTAAATATTTAAGATAGCAGATCCAGTGAGTGCCCTGATTTTTGTACTCATCCAAATTAACAATGCCACACTCTTTGTTGAGTGGTTGTTCCGGTAAGGAATCAGACATGTACACACCTCTAAAATGTTTGATGCCCAGTGGCTTGATTAAAGCTTCAATATCTTGGTTCGTAAGCGGCTCTTGTTTTTTTTAAACTTATTCATGGCTCTCTTAACACCTTTGCCTTGTTTCTCCATGGCCAGGTTATGGCGCTTCTGCTCATCTAATTCTGCCCTATTTTTCTTGGCATCTATTACTGTTTTTGCTATGGCGGCTGATCCCCCGGCCAAGCTCCCCACAGCCCCGAGAGCAGCTAAGATGGCAGGGATGGTAAATATGAACCCCCCCACATGTGATTTTTTTCTAGATTGCTGTAATTTTTTTAATTGGGGGGTACTAAGCAACAATTTCATACCATGGCCCTTTGCAATACAAGAGCTTTTTTTCTTGCGCTGCTTTTTGGTCAAAAGACTGTCAATAGTTTTAAGAGATTTGAGACCTGCATAAGGTATTTGATACATAACACCCTTGGCCTTCATTGTAGGTTTATTATATACATATTCACAACCCCCACCCCAGTTTTTGTTTGGTGCTCATAGCTATGGTGGTTCCCAATGCTGCTATTTTTTCACCCAAAGATGCATCTTTGCTTACAAATCTACCAAATGCAGCCTCTTCTAATTTCTTGTCTGCAACATGTCTTTTGTCAAGATCAGAATGTGTGTTGTATGCTATGTCATGGTCTCTACAAGCAGCATCTAGGGGATTAACACCAGGATCACCTCTGTTTAATCTATGATCTAGTTTTGTACCGGGACCACAATACTGATAGCCTGGAATGTGTAGTTCAAATGGCAGCTTGTTTATAATGTCATTAACAAGGCCCCGACCCTCAGAAATATTCCAAAATTTAGGTGGTAGAGTATTAATAATTTTTATGAGATATCCAATCCCCTTAGTGTCATTTACTATAAAATTAGACAATTTTGTGCTTATCATGTCCATAATTCCAACTTTTTCATTGTAAAAATTGTGGTTCCCTGCATTTTCCTCCCCAGCTATCACCAGCAGCCTATCTACAAGTTTCCTGACATCATCAACCCACACAAATTCTTTAGGCAGGGTGTTGTATTGTTTGATTCCACTGCCAGTCTTGATTTGTGACCATATGGGCTTGATTAAATTGTTGTATTTTGCTCCACTGCTCGACTTGACTCTTTTTTGTGTGGGATCATTGTTCTGGTATAGAGCATCTGATTTTATTAATATTTCTTTGTAATCCTCATAATCTTGATCTGTGTAGCTGCCAGGTCTCTTCCTAGTCATCAGTTCCCACAATCCAGGTGTTCCGGAGTACTTAACAAAAGCACCTTTTTCTCCGAGTCGAGATTCTGAATATACAATTATATCATCTCCCATAAATGTCACTCTGAAATTGCCAATTCTATGTATGATGCTCCCATCACGCTCTGTGTCAGCATATAAGCCAAACACCTCATCTTTGTTGTCTTTAGGTGTGGTTAAATATTTTTGAGCAAGAAGACCCAATTCAATAGGATCCTGACTAGCCTCAATTCTTCTAGGAGCAACAGGACTAGGTGTATGAATACTGGAAAGTGGGGTGAATGGATAATCTAATATGTTCCTAGCAGCTACAGGTACAAGCTCTGTGAGCAAATTTTGATTTTGCTCTGTAACAGTTTTGATATTCTTACCTAAATTATTAATAGCATCAATTACAGGCTGTTCTGTTTGTTTGTGTTTTTCATAAATTCCACGGTTCTCTGATTTCCATCCTTTAAATCTTTTTACAAGATAATCTCTTAATTTAAGATCATCAATTATTGGCCTTTTCATGGTTATTTATATACGTTTCAACGTCTAGAAAATCGTTGATTTTATTTCTGTATTTGCCACTATTGGGTGTTCTTGTCATATCAATTGTGACAAACCCATAACTGTCCTGGTTCCAGCATCCACTGCAAAATTTAGAAAAATCATTGTAGCTCAGGTCCCCACCTACATATTCATCATGTATGTGTTTGAGGTTGGTATGATCCTGATGAAACACACATATAAAATTGCTGTTGTCTCGGATCAGCTGCTTCGGTATTTTAGAAAAAGTCTGTGCCAGGTAGAAGCAATCAATGTTTTTGTGTCGGCCCTGTGTAAAGAAATTTCTAACCTTGTTTTGATTATCCAGTATAATATCATCAAACACAACAACAGAATTATCGAGACATTCATCAAGTGGCTTAACATCTGGTTCAAAAATAGCTATATCCAATCCATCATATAGCTTCATCAGCTGCTGATATTTTAATTGTTCCAAGCTCTTAGAGAAGATATACAAGTGCCTGTTTTTCCAGTCTAACCAGTTGGGTGCCAATAGAAAATTATCAACCATTAGTGTAGTTTTACCACAAGCAGATGGCCCAACAATAAGACACCTAATATTATCAGGCAGCAAGTTGCCATTTCTCTTACTCTGCTGTTCAGGTTCTGGCAGCCTTTTTATAACATCCCAGGTGTTCATATTATCACTTTGTTTGCATCGATCCAGCTGTTTTCCGGATGACCCAGCCATTTGACAAATAACTTGTTGCCTTTTCTGCGGATGATTTTTTCTATGAGATATGTGTCAGGCTGTTTAGTTTTGCTGAGCTCTTGTTCATAGAACCTGCCTTTGAGAATTTCTCCTCGGTGGTCTTTTATTATATATGTGTTAAGGGTCCCAGGTTTAACTTGAACCACTGTAAATAATTCTGTGCTCCAGTTTCTTGTAAAGCCTCTCTTGAATAAGTGCTTATATTTGCTTATTCTTACTTGATCACCAATCTTGTATTTGGCCTTTCTTGTTGTTGGCTGATATTTAGGATAATAAACAGTGCTGATCAATTTTTGCTCATCAGATGAAGTTACTTCAGAGGGTTTCATGTTGATTGTAGAATGGACCGAGTTGTTATATTTATGTAGAAGTTCTGGAAGAATATTAATCCATTTATAATTACCTTGCAGGGTAAATTGTTTATACATAAGATTTTTTAAGGTTCTGTTGAATCTCTCTACAATTGAGGCCTTGAGGTCACTGTAACTCGAATAATGTTTTATTGCCTGGCTCTTAATAAATTGTTGAAACACTGAATTATAAAATTCTTTGCCATTATCTGTTTGCAAATAGCGCGGGGATCTTCCACTCTGATTGATGATTGTCTTGAGGGCTTCTGTAACACATTTTCCAGTCTTGGATTTGAGTGGCACAGCCCAGGCAAATTTTGAAAATGTATCTATTACAGTGAGTAGATACTTGTAGCCCTTGTTGATTTTGTCTAAGTTTTTCAACTGTCCAGTTGCTAATTCAATCAAGTCGCTCTGCCATAAATCATCTATGCCCTTTGTGACTACTGGGAGCCTCTTAAAATTATGTCGGGCCTGTCTGTGTAATTCATCAACAATTATTTTTCTAGACATAATATGTAAACAAGAATATTGCAATTATAGGGTGTTCAGCAGCTGATACTGCAGGATTTTCTAAATATAATTTGTCCCCTATTTGTATTTTAAATTCCAAAGTGCCGTCATCTTCGGTATAGGCTGTTTCTAATGTATCGGGGTCTGTAAAATCCTCTAATTCTACACTGGTGACTTTCACTTTGTTATCAGCATTTGTTATTGATAAGGTAGGGTAGTGGTGTGCCTGTGGCTGATGCCAATATTTGATCTTGATTGGTCTCAATGTGCCCCCAACAAAAAACTGATAATAAAATTGAGCAGGGGACAGCATATATATTTTGCCACCTGGTGTAAATGGAGAATCATATTCTCTGTTGGGGATGCTGTACAATTCAAGAATTACTGTATGTTTTGGATTCTCGATTATGCCTGTTATTTCTTTTTCTGCTGTAAGCAATCTGCTTGTTACAGATTCAAGGTGCTCATTGATAGTTCTAACAACATCATCGTGGCCTGGCTTGATTTTTATGTCTATAGCAAGTTTCTTGTATTGTTGCACAATTTCTTGGAGCTGGGTGGCAAAAACAGACAAAGCATTTGCTTGATTGGATTCCATGGTCCCTAGCTGTTGCTTGATATTAGCTACAATTTGTTGCAAATTTTCAACAATTGCCAATTTTGAATTTTGAGCAGTAAGATCATGGACCTGTCTTCTGATATCCTCAAACAGGGCATGCAGTTCATTAATATGTTGATTGGTTGGTAGAGTGGCCACTGTCTGTGTGAGACGTTTGATCTCTGCTTGGATATTCTTGATATCTTCTGATTTCAATATCCTATTCACTGCCCTCTTTATATTTTTAAGTTCCTGTGATGTAGGAAGATTTGACACAGTATTCTGCAAAAATTCAAGTGCCAATTTCACATTGTTTAATTCAGAAGCATCAGCCACATTTTGCATAGCATTTTGGAGCAGGGCTATATCTGCCTGAGAGGGTGTTGATTGTTGTAAAATTTCAAGTTTTGTTTGGATATCATCTATCAAGTGATGAAAATGAGATAGTTCAGATTCAGTGTTGAGGTTTTCAAGCTTTGTGATTTGTTGCTGGACACTAACAAGGGTATCTACAATCCCAGGCAATCTGGATTCTAGTACATTTGCCAAATCACTTTGCACTGCTGCTATTGTACCCTCAAGATGGGTTATGGAACTTTGAATTTTTCCAAAATCTTCATATGTTTCAAGTTGCAGCTTAATATTTGCAACACTCCGAGTTATTGCATTCAAAGCATCAGAAGATGGCAAGTTGTTCATAAAATTTTCAAGTGTCTCAATTTTTTCTTTAACCTCGGCTATGGCATTGTTCAAGGGGTCCAGATTAGGTATCTGGAGTGACTGAATCTGTTCTTTTAGAGTGGAAATCACTAGATCAAAATCTTCTTGTGATTTTATGCTTTTGACAATTGTTTGGAGCTGTGTCTGGACATTATTAATCTGTTCTTCCAATTGTTGTTTTAATTGCTCAGAGTTGGTGGCCTGGGTCTTAAATTTGGCTTGAAGAGCTGCTACAGCCTCTTCTAAACTTTGAAAATTATCCAATGTCGCCAGATCAGTATATTTCTGAAGCAGCAATTTGAGTTCAGAATCAATTTTAAGAAGAGGGTCCATGCATTGTGATTGTAAATTTGTAATTTCTAATTGAAGACTGGCATTGAGCGTAGTTTGTAAAGCTTGTAAATCACTTCTTAATTTCTTGACTCTGACATCAAGCATCAGAATCTCATCACTGTGATCTTCATGTCTTGTATGGCCAAAAATATCATTAGGCATTTTGTTTAGTGGTTATTTATTATAGAGTATCTAATTCTTAATTCTATAAAAAAGGGTATAAGCTTGTCATATGATCCAGGGACTTCAATATATAAGCAGTCACCAGCAGAAACAGTATAAACAGTGCCAGAAATCATGTTTGAGTGCTTAATTCTGTAAATATTTCTCCCTACTGAAATTTTAACATCACCCTCGGGGGTTGTAATAAATTGCAATTGTCCACCTACAGGTAATTGGTAATGATTTAAATTATTGTTAAATATGTACAATATTTTGCCTGTTTCATCATCAACATCTGTAAGTATGCTGTTCAGATGAATAATTAACAAGCCACTCAGCTTAGACAGCATATCAGGAGAGGCTTGTGGTGTTGGCAGGTCCATAATAGCCTGTTTTTTGAACCCAAATAAGTTCATAGGCATGTTTATTTATTTCAAATCATGCTCTGTAATTGGACATTGATTGCCATTTTTCAAATCACAATGCCCCCATGGTAGAGTATGTATGCCACATGATAAAATGCATCTCTTATCATCACGTGGGTCCAGAGCCACTTTTCTTACAACATTTGAAGTCAATAAGTGATCCACACTCTGAATTCTGGATTCTGAAGTTCTGATTGAACTCTGGGATTTGAGGCAATTTTTATAATCTTCAAATTCAAGCTCTTTTTCCACAGCTACTTTGCCAATACCCTTGGCCTTTTTGGCAGCAACACCACTACATGTTTTAAAACTATACATCTTGGCACTTAACCCAGCAAATTCCACAATAACATCACCAAGTGTCTCATCTTTTAACTTGCCAGGCACCTTTTTGTTGTGGGGTTGAATATTCAAATGGCCCGGCAATTCACTGGTATCAAAGTATTGAAACAATTCAGGCTGGGCCATATCTTGATAAACATCTTCTGTTTGAATATCAAGAACAAAACTATCCGTGTCCATGTACATCAGTTTTACTCTATCACCATAAAAAGGTTTGAGCACATCATAATAGAATGTTAACATACGTAATTTGGACAAATCCAATATTGCAGCCCCTACATAAATAGGTTTATCAAACTTAATCTTTGTTTTTTTCATGTTGAAAAGTGCCATGTGCTCATCATAAATTCTTCTGTAATTGAAATTAGGCTTTGCAACCAATTTTTTGCTCAGGCTGGGGTCAGTAATTATTTTAACGTCGGTATGTTTTCTGACATTTTCAATTGTTTTGCCATATACAGAATTCACCATCAATTTAAACAAGCCCTTATCAAATTCGCTCTTTGCAGATGTTCGAAGCGCCGTGTTTGTATCAATGTATGGTTTCAACCATTCTGAGTGCCTGAACCTCAAAACTTTTCCAACTTTGGTCACTTGAACACCATGTTTCATCAGAAACTGAAGGTACTTGTAATGTATGACATAGCCTTGTTTTGGCTCCAGTGTCATCATGAGCTTCTTCTGTTTAGAGCCAGGTGAGCACTGAACCTCGGGAATTGGGGGCAGATCAGAAAATTTGTTGTGCAAATCATCAGGAATTGCCAGATCAACCTCTAAGAAGAAGCCATATTCTCTATCATCATAGTTCTGAAGATCCTCAATATTAAAATCTTCAACCCATTCAAGCTCTGCATATGGCAGTTTTTGCATCATTGCGTGACCATAGAGACTGTTTGCATCCACATACTCTATATAATTTGATGGCCGTGTTGGATCATAATCAGGCATATATTTGTTATTAGCTCTGGCATATCTCTGAGAACATTGCACCATCCCTCCTCTTATATTTTCCTCCATAAACAGATACATATTTTGATCTGGGATCAGATCCAATTGCTTTTTGGTGTTTAAAAACATTGCATCCAATGCTAGGCCCGGGGCACTGAAAAAATACACTGGGTCCAGTCCATAATTTTGCATAGAAAATTTTCTGAATGCCTGCATTATATCTGCTAAGAGGGTCACATCAAGTTTCAAATATGCCATGTGATAATCACCAAATGTCTGGCACTTTAAATTGTTCCACATCAATTGGGCATGGTGATAATCATCATCAGTAATTCCAGATCCTCTGATTTTGCTGTAAAACTCATGTTGTGGTGGCAGAGAGCACTCATCAAATTTAGAAAAATCTGTAACATAGTCATAAGGATATACACCCTTCCGCCTAATTAATTTCAGGTCCTGATTTGGAAACAATGCACGTGTGATTTTGAATTGATCATCAGATAATTGAGTGGCCAGTGTAGCCAGGCTAGCAGATAAAATTCTGTAAGAATCAAGAAATCTCATGTGAATAGGAACACCATTAACTTTGATTATTTTGCTAATAGATATATATTTCTCATCATTTTCAGCTAAAATATTTAAATTCTGCTTGTCAAACCCCTCATATCTGATTAGATGATGGAAATCATAATTGGATGCTCCATGGCAAAATATGGGGACAAATCTTGGTCTCTTGATCTTAATATTACAGCTATTACACAGGGCCTGTTTATATAGACCATCTGTATGAGAATGGTGTTTCACCTTGATATTTATATCTGAAAATTCAGAATCACATACCGGGCATTTTTCTGCATTGTTGAAATCTTCAATCTGCTCATCTGTTAAAGGCAACATGGGTTTTGATTTTAATAAGATGTTAGATGCTATGTCACGGCACTCATTTTCTATTTTATGTGCAAATATTTTGATAGCATCTGGTCCCATGTATGAGTGTGGTTCACTAGCTACACCATCCCGTATAACTATATAACAAAAGCTGGAAGGTTCATGTAGCTGGTATGGTGTAATTGAGGATTCATCAGGATCTGGATTGCAGAATGCAAGAGGTTTGAGGTTCGATTCAAAATCACAGACAATATATGCTGGATGTTCCAACAAGGCTTCAAACTTTTTGAATTTGCAATTTTCACTTGGATTGGGCATCACCATATGAACAGGTTTATGATTGCCACAGTATTTCAGATGCTCAATTGACTTGTTTTTAGCAATTTCTGCACTCTCTTCCCGAACCCCATTCACCATTTTTTGACCATAAAATACAGTGAAACATCTTCTGCACAATTTAAATATTATATTAGATTTGTATAGTTGTGTTCTCACTAAAGCTTCAAGACTGTGTATCAGAGTGTAATGATTTATGCCATCCCCTTCAATTAAGAGCAGATTAATCGGAACAGCAGATTCATCATCAAATTCACTGATTCTGAGAGGTGCTATCAAGCAATCGCCAGTGGAACAAATATATACATTAATAGATAATTGTTTGCCATTGATATCCTTGGCCTTTTTTTCAAATTTATCAATATTCTGAACAGACATTGGATATTCTAAACCCTCCATTGCATCGTCAAAATCATGTTCATGTTGTTTGTAATAATTTATTCTTTCAGGATGTCTTACAACTGGAAACAAGGCAGCTAATATGCACCACAAAAAGCATTTCTCATCATTATTTTTAATATTAACTACGGCTCTTTTGTTTTTAATATCGCCAGGTAATGGCAGATATGTGGAACCTTGTAATGGGCTGAATTCAGAAATATTAACATAGAGCTTGTGTGGAGAACCGCATAGGCTCCATCCAGACTCTTTTGCTGCAAATTCAGAGTGTTTAATATTCAGTTGATCTATCAAACTGCTTATTATTTTGTCTAAATTTGTATTTGAATATACCGGTACAGTTGCTGTTATGTGGGGCTGTGTAAATTTAGTGCCATTTGGTTTCTTATATTGTGTATACAATTTAAGGGACAGCTTATAAGAGCCATTTTGTGCATTTAGAATTGCCTGCAGATCAGAATTTATACTGTTCAAAAAATTCTGAATGCCACATCTTGGCTCTGATACAAACCGATAATCCCTAAGTTGGGCATTAAAACTGCTATGGATGGGTTCATAGCATGGTTGCTTTGCCGGTCTAGCATTAACAGGTACTTCATGCTTTCTTTTCAGACCAGATGTAGATGGTTGTGAGGGCAATGTTGATGGCTGTACATAAGAATTACACTTATGCCATTTGTAATATGCCTTGCTTAATATTTTATGGCATCTTGGACACATTTTTGTGGCCTTTCTGCATTTCTTAGAGTTACAAATACGGCAATGCCTAGCCCAATGAGAACTAGATATATTTTTATTACACTGATTGCAATATTTTTGATTCGGCATTTTTGTTGTTGTTTATTATATATATTTCCTGGGATTCAAATCACAATTCTATGCTTAATAAAAAATATTAGTTGGGTTCAGCAGTTAGTGGCTGAGCTGGTGCTTTTATACCCAAACAACAGCAGTAACTAGGTTTTGGTGATAGTTTTGCTCTATTATGCTGATGTACAACACACTTCACCAGGTTTAAAACCTCATCTCTATATCAACTAAATACAATTCAAAATTGGATTTTGAATTGTGCAATAAATATTCTGTAAGTCTTACTTGTGTTTATATTAACAGAACAAGACAAAACCAGAATTGTATTCAGGATTGCATGTTTTCATACAAAAAAAGCCATATTTTTGACAAGTTTATAAACAACAATCACACAGATATAGCTTTTACACACATGGCCGAATCTGTGTGAGCAGAGGAGGGAGGAGGGTTTCAGATCTGGGGGCTATCAACTAGCAGTAATTATTCTCAAAATCTCACTTGTAGACATATTATTTTGCAACATGTATTTCAATCTGTCAGGACTCGAACCCAGAGCCTTTTGTTTACAAGACAACAATATTATCATTTTGCCTTCAGAGGAGGTTTCACATTTTATGAGGACTTAAACCCGAACCTCCACACCTGAAAAATTGGGGTATAGGCCCCTCTTGCTATTGTATTAAGTATGGGTAAATCTATCTGTTGAGCCCTCGCCTTTTCTACACTAGAAATTCTGAATTTCTTAAAAATCAGAGCATATCACACCTGAAAAATTGGGGTATAGGCCCCTCTTGGCTTTGTTTCAAGTATAAGCAAATCTGATTGTTCAATCAAATAGCCTCGCCTTTCCTACACTTGTAAGTGGTCCTTATAATACAGTCAATACAACTACTCACAATTACCACCAAAAGATTCCTGCACAGCTGCCATTGGACATTGGAATAACCAATACGATTTTTCAGAAGCCACGTGTATTTGCTTATAATGAATTCGCTCCTACAGCGGACAGAGAAAAGTAATTTCTTCAAGGAATTGTTTTCAAATTACAATATTGTAACACTATCCACAATAAACTATGGTAAATTAATCAATAGGAGTTTACTTCCAAAATGTACATTTGATTATCTAGGAAAATATATTTGTGTGTACGTACCGGCTGGATATCCTTTAGGGTACCTTGTAAACAAGAGCTTGATGAAGAAAAGAGCAGATATTATATATTCCCAAATGTTCATCTTTCGTTTTAGTAGCTACAAGTAAAGGAAATGCATATGTTAAAAAATATGTTACCATATTGATAACAGCTATAATGAAAAATCATGTTATATTTTCTTCGCTCTGGTAAATCATGTATCCTCACTTAATGTTGATGTTGTTGAGTTTTTTAAAATTCCAATTTGTGGAGAGACATGCTAATCGGTTGATTGATTTTATGTTTTAGGTCTACTATATGCACAGAAAGGCTAATCGGGACGGGACCTACAGTTTAAAGTGGGATCCAAGCCACTATGTGCCTCCACCGGGTATCGAATCCGGGACCCCTTGATTACAAGGTGATGATAGTACCACACGCTAATCGGATCCGAATCTACAGTTTAAAGTGGAATTTCAACCACTATGTGCTTCAACCGGACCTCGAACACGAATCCCTAGATAACAAGGCAACAACGTTATCTGCTCGTCATATTTATATTAATAACATTAGCGCTAGCAAGAAATATTGTGCTCGCATGTCATATGTGCTGGTTACGTAGGCATGAAAGAGTGGGACATTTCAAACACTCGTGGGTACTTTCCAATTACATGAGTGTGAATACGAAGGGTTGGTGTTACGTCTTTTGCTTCGAAGAGAAGACGACGAGATCCAGGTTTGATACTCATGATGTAATCAGTGGATTCCCTTTTAAATTTCAACACCCTTGACATTATGTTACTCAAGTTCTTTTAACTCTTCTGAAGAGGACTCAGCTGATCACGTTGCAAGTTACCAAGGACGAGTTTGTCACCTGAATCATTGAAACTTGGCTTTCTATTGGGTATTCTTCAGTTTAGGTAGCAGGCAACAGTCAGAAAGAGCCGAGTAAGGTGTTTCTTTATTGAGTTGGTGTTTTAAGTCCACTTTATGCACAGTAAGGCTAATTGGGACTGGACCTAGAGTTTAAAGTGGGATCCGAACCACTATGTGCCTCCTCTGGGTATCGAACCCGGGACCCCTTGATTACAAGACGACCACTGCGCCATCGGGGAGGCCCTCGAGTAAGGTGGGAATGACGGATGTTTTAGGGAAATAAAAGTTGTGGCATTGAGGTGTTCGGGCACTCATTTTAACTGAAAATTTTCTCATTACAGAAACTTCCTTCACATATAGGATCAGAGAAAGGAAAGAAAGAGATATAAAATGAGATAGAAAGGATAGAGAAGTGAGTAAGGGACGACGGACAGAGCGAGAGAGAGAGAAGAAAAGAGAGAGAGGGAGAGAGAGAGAGAAGGAAGGAAAGTGAAAGAGAGAAATGAGGAGTTATAACGCCTAAAATTTCAGGTAGAAGGAAAGAGAAGGGAAATAAAGAAACGAGAAAGAGTGAATGGAAAAAACAAAAGTGTGTATATATATATATATAGGCTATAGAGGGAGAGAGAGAGGAGAGAGAATGAGAGAGAGAGTGTGTTATGAGGAACGTTTTTCAAGTAAATGTGTGTCCAATTGCCTCATTGCCACCAGATCTGTTCTTCCTTGTTGTACGTCAAGAGCAGTAGTTCTCAATCTTCGTGCGGCCGGTAAATTAGTTTCTTTAGAACTGGATGCCCCGATCCCAACAATTTTACTCGTAAACAGCTTTCTATTTGTAAATTGTATAATATGTACCCTTGAAACATAATATTAATAAATAAATTATGGCATAATCATAGAGAGTATTAGTTCGATTATGTGTAGGCTTGTTGACAAACATAAAATTTGGTTTAAATTAGTTGACAACTGCTGGATCTAATGGAATCTTTTGCCACTGGCATTAAATTAATTTGGTAAGTGCTAATTTACATTGCATGTCTCATTTAGGATACCTAAAAATTCCAATTAATCACAATATTTCCACTACCGTTTCCGTCAACCTTCAAAGAAAACTCAAAAAGATTTTAAAATGCAACAATAATGGCAAAAATTACTAGAAAATGACCTAATAGCCAAAAAAGGCCGGAAAATGAGGACAACTATCCGGTTTACCATTGTCTTCAAGGCCCGGAAAAAAATATGACTTTGCATAGACTTCCAACCCCTACTAATCATTATTCATTTTCATCTTCGCGATACGCATAAGAAGGACGAAAGAGAAAAATCTCAAAATCTATGTTCCCGTGGAACCATAGATTCCATTATGAGCGAATGTTAAGGTTCCACTTTCGGTTGGAGCACATTTGAATAGTTCAGCCGCTATTTATATCTAATTTCGATCAGTCTGTGTGCATAAAAATTGACTTTAAATTATACTTTGAAACGTTGCTTTCCACGAATAGTAAGCTCAAACAGTAACAATAATATTAATTATTAAAAATGTGGCCTCGATATAGCATCTATGCTTTGTCCCATTGCGTACCTAGCGGGGTGGTTTTAAAGTCATAGACCCCCATCCTTTTGCCTAGCTTCCCTATCATGAAATGCAGGAAAATATGACAAAATATAGGTATGGATGCTCAAGGAGGATACCTTCTGCGTGTACACACCACTACTACTTATTGTTAATATCCCTGAAATATTACTAAATCATAAGACATATCTCGATTGTTAACTTACATGTTCCACAAAGTTAATATTCATGAAGTATTTCTATCCACAAACTCGTCCACATTTAGAACTTACACAGATTGATGAGAGAACATACAACTTCTTCAGCATGTAATGGCACTTGCTTCAGCTTTGTTGATTACTACTACTACTGCAAATCTTTATGCAGACTATAAATGCTGAAAAAAAAATGACGAGTTCGGTTGAGCACACGGTTTGAGTACAAGGGCAAAACATGTAACTCACCTGCTTCCAACGTTGAGCTGGTCAGATATGAAAATGAAGGTTTTAAAAGTTTACCTCTTGCATTGGTAAGAAGTTTCTATACTCGAGATCCTTCCATGCGGTTTGTATAAACTGTAACATGGTAAGTTTACATTGTTTTAAGCATGTTGAAGCATACTTTTTGTTTATTGGCCCAATAGAAAGGGAATGATCCATCCATTAAGACGGACCATGCTGTGGAACAGAGAAAGTCCAGGAAAAGTTTGGGGAGAGGGGAACTAACTTCCACATCATGACCGTGCGTAAGAACATTACGTGTCGGCAAGGACAAGGACTCTATTTCTTTACCTCTGACTGTTACTTTTCAAGGGGTTGGCGAAGCGCACTTTCTTTCTAAGGTTTCATCGGCTGCGAAGCTAGGGCCGTTTCGACGGAAGTAAGAGTAATGTGGTTAACTAAATAATGCAATTACTTCCTTGGAGATGTAAAATATACTTTCTTTCGGATACAAGTTGTTAGTGTTTGGAATGTCATAACTTTCGAAACAGGGATCATATTGCACATGTGTAGGTGGTGGCTTTGGTTTCTCTGAAACGCTATAACAGACACTCACAAACATGTCTCACTTTCTAGAAAAACAGGAAAAGAAATGTCGATAAAATGATTAGTGACAACTTCAAACAAAGAAAGAAGAAAGGGAACAACAAAAGGTAAAGGGTAGAGATGGGGTCAAAGCGAATGAGGAAAGAGAAAAGTGTGAGTGAGTGAGTGAGAGAGAGAGAGGAAGAGAGAGACAGATAGACACAGAGAAAGAGAAAGAAAGATAGAGAGCAGAAAGAGAGAGATAGAAACAGAGAAAGAAAAAGGAAAGGCACAGATAGGGAGAGAGAGAGAGAGAGAGAGAGGATATAGAAATACAGAGAGAGAGAGAGAGAGAGAGAGAAAAATAAAGATGGAGAGAGAAAGAACTTAAGATTGATAGAGAGAGAGAGAGAGAGAGAGAGAAAGAGAAAAGAGTTAAAGATGGAGAAAAAGAAATAGAGAGAAAGATATACAGAAGGTAGAAGAAGGGAAATACTTGTTGTACGTTTCGTCATCTAGTTCTGTCAGACGGGAGAACTGATCACTTTTTGAAGGCTTGTCCGCACCACAATTCAAAGAAAACCAAGCAAAGCTGGAATACCCCATTATGCTTGAAAGGTGAAGCACCCGAAAATATAAATTTGTGTCTGATGTTTCAAAATTTCTTTAAAAGAATTGCCATGATGATAAAAAAAAGCACGTTGGTTATTTGCAGTAACAATATTAAAGGTGATGGAAATATCCTAAACCTACTTTCCTAAGCCTATTTGAGATTAATTGCCTGATATTAGGTTGTTTTACGTCGGTCACTTTTTACTAATCATGGCAAAGAGGGTGAGGTGAGTGATGATATTATGAAATCGATGAAGTGACACTCACAAAGAAACTTCAATCATCCCCGGACCGGGATTCGAACCCGGGACCCCTGGCGTCGTGGATTGCTGTGGTAACCACTTCATCACGAAGGTCCGCTCTTAGGCCTACCTGAATTGAAATTGGTTTATTCTGGGAATCTCAAGTTATGTATAACAAGAAAGTTATGTTTTATTTGGTACAATAATACAGAATCGTTTACAAACATACTCTTATTGCAATATAGCCAGTGGCGTGCATAAAGGGGGGAGTGGTGGGGATAATAACATCCCCATCTTTGGCCCAGTAAAAAGAATGTCAAAGGCAGGAAAAGATGGCTGCCTACTAAAAAAATGTATAGCCCCTCCCCACTTTCGAAAGTCCTTGGTACGCCACTGTATATAGAGCTTTGTTTTTAAGCCCCCTTTATTCACAGGAAAGCTAATCGGGACTGGGGACTTGCAGTTTAAAGTGGGACCCGAACAACTTGTACCTCAACGTTGCCCCAAACCCGGGACCCCTTGATTATAAGGATGTGACGTTACCACTACGCTATCTATTAAAGAAAGAAAAACGAAAACTGTCCCAAAACTTGTCAAGACATGGGCTTTTCCATTTCGAACAAAGAAAAGTGGGAGAAAGGTCTGTTCCACTATCTGATAGGGAAGGAAATGTGATAATTTACATTGACATTTCCTAATATTTAAAAAAAAATATTTTCTCGAAAATGGGATGAGGCCCCAAAGTTTTTCATTTCCTGGTATTAGTACATATATTCACCTACAAGTTGGCATATTTAGTGTATTTTTACCTTGATGCTGTTTTGAGATACGAGTAGGCCTAATTCTAAAGATGCGGATTTCGCAATTTTTGAGTATTCAAAGGGATCTGCTAACAGCATCAATATCCCAGTAATGTGCTATATCAGGTAGGTTGTCCTAATAGTGAGCTTCAATGCTTAGTGAGCAAATGTTTGGGGTAGTGTTGCTTAACCAAGATATTAAGGGCCGAAAACAGGAAAAAATTGCATTTTGGACCCTCTTTGTTTCCGCATAACAATGGAAAGCAACAATGTCCCATCAAAACAATTGAATGCATATAAGCAACCAGTCATATATTAACAGTATATCAAAACATAAGTTTGGGATGTTGTTGATTTCAGAAGATACAGCACTCCAAACTTACCAATGTTTCACTTTTCATGAAAAATGGGCGGTCTGATCTTGAACTTTGACATTTTCTACAGGGGAGGGAAAATTTTTAAGGTCTCAAAATTGCACAATAGACCTACTTCAACATATAAAAAAATGAAGCGAATCAAAAAATACAACTATCCATATATCCTTTTTTGTTCGAATTTCAAAATAATGGCTCTTACAGCCCCTTTTTTAGCAACGAGGTAGGGATTTTAGATAAGAGGATATTTCCTCATATACTTAGAAGGGTGCAAAATAACCATACGTGCGGAAGCACCCAAAATTTAAACTCAGTCAGTCAGTCAAATAGGTGCCATCTTTGAAAACTCGTGCCCGTGAGGGCCAGGACCCACCTACCGACTGCCGCTCTCACTCCCACCAGAGGTGGAAGATCATGTAGCCAGTTACGTTGTGACGTGTGGACAGAACGACGAACCCCAGTGGTTGTTGTAGGTTTCTCTGAACGGGTTAAGCTGTTCATTCATAGCTCCCTAATTTCCTCACGATGGTCCCATACACAGGCCGAAAAACTCAAGAGAAATGTTGTTACGCTTCCGGCAGGGAAAGATAGCGAGGAGCACTATACCCTGTTCCAGATATATCTGGAGAAAGGCCGAGCATAGCGGCAGAGAAGAGGAGGGGGAATCGAGTGGCCAAAGCGAAGCAGTACACGCTGCTCGAAGGCTGGTAACTGCAGTCGCTTACCCCTCCCCTCTTCACGCAATACCGTTTCCTCTCGCGTGTTCATTGGTGTTGCTTAACCAAGATATTAAGGGCCGAAAACAGGAAAAAACTGCATTTTGGACCCTCTTTGTTTCGCGTCATACTTGCGTAGATACTTGTTTTCGTTCGCCTGCTCCAGAGACAGGGTATAACAAGTATGAGGACAGTGGTTGGTGACATTCGTAAATTTTAAGAACAGCGGTGTGTGTTTTGAAATTTGAATACTTAAAGTTCATAATCATATCATTAATTGGCCTAGTTACGAATTATATTATTAATTGACGAAGTAAGTAATTCAATTATTAATTGACGAAGCCCTTTCACTATGTAGTAGTATAAAAAAGTAGGCCACACCTTTATTGTTAAATTGCATATACTTCGACGACGACTTTAATCATGTCGAAGTTTCCATGTTCTAACTAACATACTTCAATTTAAACTACAACTTTTAAACTACCAGTAACCCATAGTGGCGGCGATTAGGAGGGGGGGGGGAGTTGCCCCAACTTTTTGCCACTTTTGACCCCGCACTATGATAAACCTTATGTATACCAAGGGAAAGCAAATTTTCCCGTCCTCCCCACACTTCTTGCGCCTTACCCTTCTAGTTTTGGAAGCCAATCGCCGCCGCTGCATAAGTCCGGAACTCAACCCCTTTAGAAATCTCGTTAAATAGACTCAGGAAGCGTAAGAGGAAGTTGCATATCCCAAATTAGAAAAATGTGTTCGCAATTAGGACACAAACATACTAGGTGGTGTAGTTTTATCCACGTTCGGGAAGCAATTTTTCGCAATTATGACTGTTCGGAAATGGGATTGTTCACAAATGAGACGACACCTGCAACACCAGATTGCTTTGTTTAACCCTGCGTTGGTTCCGGGTGTGTGGTTTTAACGTCGTAATTTACCAATTATTGTTTCTTCAACACCGTCTCTCTGTCTAGATGAGATTCTAACCGTCCTCTTTTACACCACGATTGTTTTCAGCGTTAGTCAGATCATCGAGCCCCTAGGGGGAGTTGGTTGAAGTCCCTTGTTGTCTGAGTCCATGCGCAACTATAGGCACACCTAGTTTTTACTGAAAATGTGATCTGTCGTTCTCAATTGCTATAGGGAAAGATCTAATCTTAATAATTGACGCTTTGCCGTTTTAGACCACTAATTGAACATATTTTAGGAATACTGGCGGTCTCGTGCGCGACCATAGACGTAATTTTTCTTGCGCGAACCACGAAGGGTTTAACTACTCTGTAGCCGTGGGCAAAGTTTTACACCTTCCGCCAGAACTGACATGCTGACAAAGCAAGAAGACATTACTCTCACTGCTGCTAATGACTGGAGGTTGAAGGTTCGCAGGCAGAATTGTAAACACTCAAACAACTATTTTGGACACGTTCATTATTTAACCATTAATCAGCTCCAAAGACCATTGCGCGTGCAATGTAAATAATTTCTCCGGAGTTTTAACAAAACCAATATTTTCACTTTCACCTGCGACAGAACGAGTGATGATGTTTTATACTGCGTATATACAGCGAGTTCCATTCATAACCTATTGGTAAAGCTGCTCTGAATTGAATGTCTAGGTCAAGAAAATGGTTCGGTGATTTCTTTGCACTTTTTCTTTACTGTAAGCGTTCACCATACACAGAATAGCTGTACTTTTAATTTCTACAGTACAGCTGTGGTTTGTATGTTTTCTGAGATTCTGAGGTGACACTTTCCGGTCTCGCCTCGAAATTTAAAACGTAGTAAACTGTGTAAATATCCGGACGAGACTGCCACCCGTGGCGCTGCTGTCGTTCAAGATTGTAAATGGACTGTACGGTATATGACAACTAGGGCCCGGATAATTATGTAATTGCATGTTTTTTTCTGTCAACATTTTTGGATCAAATTTAGTGAAATCTTTGAGTTTCATTCGGAAAAGTGTACGTGTATATTAAACTACATATATTTACATATTTCACTCGTGAGTACATATTTTTACATATTTCACTCTATAAACACATATATTTACACATTTCTTGATATTTGCACATATACATGACAGAATGTGCAAGAAATGAGCATAGTAAAGCCTCTACTTCTGCTCATGTCGGCAAGACCATTGCGAACTACCTCACTGGCATTCAACAGAAGGAGTAAAGCGTGGTGGTTTTGCAATAGAGGGACGGACGAAGAAGAGGGAGAAACCTATGACGGCAAATTTCTCCACCTTTCCTCCTCCCCTCTCCTCCTGCCATAGCCCTGTGTAGTGAAATTTTGATGCATCCAATCAGTAGCGGCTCGTGGTGAACCAAAGTGGAGGGGCGATAGCTCACAAATTTGCTGTATTGATTTGCTTTATTTTACTTCGCCTTTTGTGCCACTTTTGGCTAATTTGCGAAGATGGGGGTGAGTGATATGATGAAATTGATGAATGGGCAGTTGGGCACTCACAAACATCCATGCCCAGGCCGGGATTCGAACCCGGGACCCGTGGCGTCGTAGAGCGATGTGCTATAACCACTCCGCCACGGTGGCCGACACAAATTTGCTCTACTAGTAATGAGAGTTTAAATGGTGAATTTCGTATAACAGCCAAATTGATAAGAAATTGATACGTTCGTGTTTACCGACAATACTCGGGATCAGTACACACGAAGCTATATATGCCTGACGTTAAATTCTGGACAATGAACTCACTCTTTAAACCAACTAAAGGGTTGATGCACCTCATCACAGGGCATGGCCCTTATAAGGCATATTTGAAACGCTTTGGCCTCAGTCTAGATGACCAGTGCCAAGTATGTAAGACTACTGATACTCCAGAACACGCTGTGTTTTATTGCAATAAATTTCAAGACCCCAAAATAAGGGAACTTAGAGCTAAGCTAGAACCAGACCTTGTAAGACAACAACTTACTTGTCAACGAACCTTTCCTACAATTAATGCTTTGGCTGAGCTGATATCTACGCTTGAGGAAATGGAATTCAAACACCATCAAGAGTCACGAGCCCGACAAATGGTTCCAATATCATCATTTATTGAAAACATGGAACCCACTGGAACTAAGACTAGATCGAGCATGAGACTTGCTGCCCAATTAATGGGAGAAAGCAGCTGTGCACAAAATATTTGCTTAAATGAAATAAGATAGTATGAAGAAGGACCGGCTTCCCTGAATAGAAGAAAACACTACATTACATCCCTCAGAAGAGAACCCGACATACCAGAATTGGATGACTGAAACCACTATATATATTTCCAGTATCCAGATGCTGTCTACCAGTTGAGGACTGCGAGTAGAAGATTGAAGACAGAAGAGGAGGCTTGAGAACTCCCTATTCTTCGGGGATGTCTCTTCAATATAACTCTTATGAATATCTACTTGTCTTCTGATCTAAGGATTCCTCATCAAGTGCCATTATTATTCTCTTATTTATGGGATCTAAGGGTTCCTCTAATATCTTATTCTATATTCTCATTCTTATATTGTATTCTTATATATTCATTATTTTATTTCTATGTTATATGTATCTTTATATTTCATATCTTGCTTATTGTTTGGAGCTACTCAATTTCACAATATTAATATTTCAAAAACGTCTTGGTTTAAATCTTAGGTACCAAGACTCAGAGCATTTGCCTCTTCTCTCTTACGTACCTTCTGACCTCTCCACTTACCAAGTTAATCCTTATATCCTATTCCGGGATACGGATACCACACTCAGATAAGATCAAGAAAAAAAAAGATCTGAGTGAGAGGGTACCAAAAGTGAGAGTGGCGAGTGGAGGCGGAGGATCGCCGCTCCGTATCCCATCCTGTTTACCGAATATCATGTTTTACACGTTTGCACATATTATAATAAATTAATAATTATTTAACAGTAATGCGAAGAAGATGGAAGAAGAAATAGAATTCTAACAGATTTAGTCGTTTAACAGAGGGGAAAATTCAGAAGGGATATTAATTTCTACACAACTTGATAAGCACAATGACGAATATTTACGTGCATTTATCGTGAAAATTTCTAGTAAAAAAGTTACACAGAAAACGTTTCCTGTCCAACATTACTAATTGATATGTGAAATAGGGCACCAAAATAAATATCTTACTGGAAAGGTGATATCTGCGTTACCAGAAGCTCTAAAGTAAAATCTTCAAACTTACCAGAAATCTTCAGACATGTTTATAACTGAAATTCGTCCTTCTATCCTTCAACGCAAAATTTGCGAGTGAACTCACGACCTCCCTTCTTTGACACTTGTTCTAGATTCAAATTCGGCCTAGTTTTTTTATGTTTATTTTTTCATCCAGACTTCAGACTTCTGGTAGAAAAACTTCGCACCAACAATTTCTCCACACTGTTCATCGCGACGGCGACAAATGCACAACTACAAGACACAAGTACCGAAAAAGCTTCACTTTTCCATGGGAAGCGAAGAAACAACAAGTGTCAATACTATCGTCTTCCCATCCGGTCGTTTTATTGCTTAGGGGTTGCCAGACGATTTTGCCAAATTTTAAGAAATTTGTACTTCACAGGTTCCTGTAGCGGCTCTTGGTGAGTTTAGATGACGAAATTGGACAACTTTGTCACATTATCAGAATTTTTTTCAAACGTGCTAATCAAAACATGTAATTAAATCTCCATGATGTACTCCACATCATTGTATTCCAAATGTACTTTTCACTAAACTTAGAAAAAATACAACGCATATATACGATAATTTTGCGTGTAACAAGAATCTATAGTTTACTTCCGTGGCTAGCATACCACATTACAAAGCCAGGGCTCCTGGGTTCGAATCCCGGCATGGGTATGTGTGTTCTTTGTGAGTGCCCCTCCATCAATTTCATTATATCATCACTCATCCTCATTGTCGTGATTACCGAAAAGTAGCAGAAAGCGACGGTAAATAACAAAAATCAAGCAAGTGGCTGTACATTTTTTTTCAACGGTTGGTAATTTTATTTCTTATGTTAACTTCATTGCTTCTGGCAACTCTTCATTGTTCACCGTTCATCGGCCGGAGAGAGGGCCAGTTTCGCCTAGGGGGTGGGTTTCGGACGACAAACCCTCCGTCCTCCCAGCCACAGATCCCGCGCGTGTTATTCAGCCAGTTCCCTCGCCTCTTACCCCTCGCGACCGCGCCTGAGAATGCTCTACGTCTCGTAAAGTGGGAGGACGGCGCCCCGCCACATTTCTCTCCAAGTTGCGTATTCCCCCGCACGGTGGCGTGGAAACTTCGCAATTGTCGCGGAAGAATGAATACAGAACCGACTAACCAACTATCTATAAGCAATGGAATATTTGCAATTCAGACAATGTAAAAGTTAATATATAAATGTTAATGTAATGTTTGTTCACTTGTGGTTACACGCGGCAGTGTGGCGTCCGTATCGTCCTTATGAGCGGCCGCCCCTGCATCCAATACTGGAAGAGGTCTCAACACAGCACGCTGGGTGGCATAGGCGTGTGCAGACCCTCTGATTAGGGGGGGGGGGCAAGAGCCTTCATGAAAGTTCAGTGGAAAAGAAAATCCTCATTTCATCTCACTGTTTTAGTTTCATTGCATTGATGTGTGTGTGTGTGTGTATAAAATGCAGCAACATAGAGGCACCATAACGAAAAAATAAATTGTCTCTGAAATGTGCAGAGTTTCTTTTCCTCCAAACAATTGTGTTCATGCATTTAAGACAAAACTATTTAGCAGCAAGAGTCTGAAGTACTTAGTAGTTATAATTTCTCTCTCTGGCAAGTTACAATACATTACAGAAAATTTTAAGATCCAAATTTTTACAAACTGAAAACAATATTGATATAATATGGCCCAAAAAAAATCATGGGGCGTCATGGCATTCTCTTTTACAATTTTCTTCATTTAGATCGTTCCGCGCCTAGGGCCAACTCCTGCCATCCTCTAGCTACAGCTTTGAACTTGACAAGACTATAAGAAAAAGAGACACTGTGAGCGAAGCGAGCAAGAAAATTTTACGAAATGTATTTTTATTTGTATGAAATTTGATATCGAGGGGGGCAATTTCCCTTTGTGCTCTTGGCAGTCTGGAAGAAATAATACAAGAAAGATGTGAAAACTAATTCCATCTTGAGTATCCTTTTGTCCTGCTAATCTTAGATTCTACTAGTCTTGGTTTCTATTACCTCAATGTTTGCCCCCCCCCCCTTGCCCCCCTGTGGTTGTACCACTGTACTCCCTTCCTCCGAAGTTGCTTTGAACTTTAATCGGCTTGAAAATACTTTATGTTCTTTAAGAGTATAATATCGTTTAATAACAGCAATAATGATACCCGGTGGAGGCACATAGTGGTTCGGATCCCGATTAGCCTTTCTGTGCATAAAGTGGACTTAAAACACCAACTAAAACCAGCGACAAGATTCCTCTACACTAAATTTCTAGGTGGGTGAAAGGATAATAATGTAGGAATATGGACGTCTGAAAGGGGGAGCAAGGATGGCCACATCACCCCCATAGAAATCGAATGTCAAGCTAAATGTATATATTTCACACGTATAATTTTATTTCAATCATAGTAATTTACATTAATGCGATAATTTCAAGTTCAAGTGTTGTTTTTTGAGGGGGCAATATTATCGGGGTAATATACCCCATGGAAAAATACCTTGCTTGTTCCTCCGTTGAAAAAATCTGCCCTGACCCCTTCCTCGTGCGCACGCCTATGCTGTGTGGTGCTGCGTTGTTCCCACTTTAGGAATGTTACATGTTTTGAAATTGCAGTTGCCGATAAAGGTATTGCAAGCGGGCCAGTGACCAGACTTCATTGATTGATGAACTGATTCGTTGACATTATTGAACAGTACCATTGTGTTTCTGAGCTGAGTAGTAAACTTACAGTGCAGTTCGATCTGAAAGATTTCGAAGGATATAACCCCAATGTGTGTGAAACTAAAGCATTTTACGGAGGAGTTCAAACATTTCTCCACAGATGGAAAAGTGTTTTTTTGTCAGATTTGCGAGAAGAGTGTGTCGTGTGCTCAGCGCTTTCAAGTATTGCAACACATATCCACGTCTCGTCATCAGACTCGTGCTTCAGCATGCATTCCCTCGGTTGGCAGAGCTGGTTCGATCTAAATTAAATTGTGTAGACTTACTGATTTCGAATACAAAGAAAGTGTTCCTGAAGGCTCCCATCAGAGTTGAAAAATTCAAAGAATTATTTACTGAACTGCCTCTTCCTTCTCAGCCGATTTTAACGAGGTGAGGAAGTTGGATTGATGCCGTGAGCTACTATGCCAAGAATTTTGATTCCGTGAAACAAGTTGTCTGTCAGTTTGAACCTGAAGCTGCATATTCCATAGAAACAGCTCAACGAATGTTTGATGACAGAAAGCTGAAAAACGACATTGCCTACATTCAGTGCAATTTTTTACATTTGAGCATCGCCATTAAATCGTTAGAGACATCTTCTTCAACACTTTCTGACAGCCTTAAAGTTGTTCATTCTACAGTCACTTTACTGGAAAGTGTTGAAGGAACTGTTAGGGATGCAGTGAAGAAAAATGATGTGTTCTGTTTTGGAGAAGAATCAGGGTTACAATATGCTATTAACAGAGTGTTAACTGAAGGCAAAAGCTCTGATGCTTTGGCTATTGAGTACACACCAGAAGATTTGTGCTAGTTTAAATATGCACCAATTACTTCGTGTGAAGTTAAGAGATAATTTAGTCAATACAAAGCACTGATACGCGATAACAGGAGAAGTTTAGTGTTTGACAAGTTTAAACACATTTTTGTTTCTTACTGTTACAGGGGACATGTGTTGGAAAAGTAACAGTAATTCAAAAAGTGTATGCCTAATATTGTATTTCAGATGTGCTTTTTGTTCATTTGCCTGATTTGAGGAATTTGTTCAAAGAAAATAGGACATTCATGCAGGTAATGTGATATTTCTAATGTTACATATTTCCTACTGTTTGAATGGTTTAAGTACATATTTTTGCATTTTTAAATACATATTTTTCAGTTTTTTAGTACGTAATTATCCGGGCCCTAATGATAACCAAGAAGATGGGAAGCTATTTGTAGTAATGTCAAAGTAATGACCCAACATCATATACTTGTACATAAATGTATGATAAATTGGGACATTTTCTTAATATCTCCTGGGCATAATCCAAGACAAGACGCAACATTTTTTATAATTGTATTGCTTTATTTATTATATTGAAATAAAAAAGTCGATTCGCTTTTCGAGTATCAAAATTAAATATCGATATGCGCATTTAGCGATTGTTCGAGTGCGTTGATTTGTCCAACCAGACGGTTCTTCTCGTATTGAGGTGTAGTAAACTGTGGTTTATAAGGCATAAAATAAGTATTCAGACAAGTCAATGGGAAAACGCCATGTTCAGTTTTTCTTTTAAGTTCACTTTATGCACAGATAGGCTAATAGAGACTGGACATAAAGTTTAAAGTGGAATCCGAATCACTATGTGTCTCCACCGGTATCGAACCCAGGACACTTTGATTACAAGGCGGAAAACGCTGGGTTCCATCCTGTAATAGATTTGGTAATGTTTTGTTTTAATATGGAGTTCGTTACAAAAGGATAGTCGCGTTTTGGATCGAGGAATAAATAACGTAAGATTATTTGGTTCGCCTAATTTGAAGTGAACTTGACACCTTGAGTATGATCTGCGTGTGTTAGGATACACAACGAATGGATGGGATAGCGTTTGAGACCTTTCGAAACGGGGCTGAGGTTTCCTCAGAGAGAATCTCCTCTCATTCGACACTTTAGTAAAATATAATGCACAAAATATATACATTTTTTAAAAAAATCAAAACTGTTATATTATGCGATCTACGTACATGAATGATTGCCTGATTGCTTATACAGAAATTGTATTTCACTTGATTTAATAATTACTTGTTCATTTTTTTAACTATTACATCGAGATTCGAGATAAAACCGAGACGGTAGATCGAATGTCATCAATAGAGCAGACGAGACGAAACTTTGCACAGTTCTTACTTCTTCGATTCCCTCTGAAGGCATTCGTTCGGTTCCCACTTTAAACTGTAGGCCCAGTACCGATTACCGTATCAGAGCATAAAATTAACTTAGAAATTCTTTGTCGTCACTTGCCTCTTTCTTCCCGTTGAGGTCAACCCACCGGTACACATAAGCGACATTAGTGGAGCCAACCAATCAACGAAAGTGAACACTGATGTTTTAAAAATTACAGTTAACTATCAGGAAACTGGTTGGAGAGACTCATAAAACGTTTCTGTTTTCGCTATGTACAGTTTTCCGCGTCATGATGATATAACACTTGGCACTAAATAAAGCTGGCGGCGATGCGTTGAAGAATGTCATTCATTTTGGCAGTGCAAGGGCAAGATTACATGTATCACTCACGTTCCTTTCGCTTTCGTGGAACTGTCGCCTGACCAAAGCGATTGCGGCCACTCAAGTTGCCAAATGTTCTTGACACATCTCGAATTGTTTCAATCGCATGCGTTTTCCTAGTCAGACTCTACGACTGGCTGTTGCGAAACAGATGCAGCTAGGAAAACGCATGTGATAGAAACAATTGGAGATGTGTCAAGAACATATGGCAACGTGAGTGGCGCATTCACCTTCGTCGGGTGACACTTCTAGGAAAACGTATCGTAAGGATGAGAATTCGAAGTCAGTGTTTGTGGTTTAATTTCTAACTAACGGTCAACAATGATAAGTTTCTGATATCATGTAACATCTGCACTTCGGTTTTAGAAACATGTTATGTACGTACACCCAGGGGTTTATCCAGGATTTTTCCCTTGGGGAGGGGGGGGGTGTTGGAAACTTTTGGGGTTAAGTGCATATTTTGGACCGTTTTTAAAATGTTCGCTCTAATTCAATTTGTTTATAGATGTTTCCAGAGATTAACCCCCCCCTTTTCCTTCCTTTCACGTAACATTTCGGAATAAAAAAATATGTCAAATGCACGAAAAGAAGGAAAATAGATTTTTGTGATAATGTTAACATTTCAGTATAACGTTACAAGTATTGCTTTCCGATAATGTCCAGTACTTGATTTAATCAAAGCAAAAGAGATGACTTTGAAAAACACAAAATTGAAATATATTATTACCAGGAATCATTTCATGCAATTTTTAAGCTAGTTATAAAGAAATTAGGAAACACTTGTGCAATATTTTATAACTGTATTTGTATGGTTCTTGTCGCAGGTGTAACTCAGAGTTTATTTTGTGGGTGCCCAATTCATCGATGAAATATCAGTGACAATGCATTGCATGGGTGCGTGCACACTAGTCCGTCTGAAGTGAGTAATAAGTACAGATATATTAAATAAATTACCAAACTGCGAGCGAAGTGAGCAAGAAAATTTTTAGAACTATTTCTTTGCAAACTGATAATGCGTATTATTAATTAAACATAGCGACAATACTTTCATTTCACAGTATCCCACAATGCGTACTCTTTACAATGTTGCTTTGCTCATTCGGCGCCCTCTTTACCTCAGCACATGACCCCTGCCCCTCCTGTTCTAGCTTCACTTAGAAAATATGTATATATATATATATATATAATTTTAATAGTTCTATTTATGCGAGTGGGTTCCAAATTCTGCTGGTGTGTTCAAATCTCTGTTTAAACAATGATTCATAAACTGAAATAAAGTAATGAAACTCTCTATATATTTAGAGCATGGCCATGATGACTTTATAATATAGTGGGAAGTTGGGATGCACGTCTGATAGATACCTGGTACTGCCTTTAAACGAAATTGGTCAAATAATTTCATATTGAAGTCCTATACCGTTACGAAACTTTGGAAAATACGCTTGACACTGTTGAGAGTTTATCTTTCAAATACTGAACGAGAGACTATGGAATTAGGAGTCATGTACCTCTTTGCCTTAAAAGAAAACAAAATAACATGTGCAAATAAACGCATGGCATGTTAGCTGTAACGGGAAGGCAAGAAATTTTCACTTCTAAATTGAGGTAATGCTTTATTTTCAATTACTTAAAAATTTAATAGCATTTATTTCACTTTGCAACACAAAGAGCACAATGAAACAAGCGAATTTTTTTCTCCACGTTTTCCAGCAGGCAGTGGCAAGCGCCGTCATGCCCCCACTGGTGTGGTGCGCTTATTGTCAGACATAAATTTGGGACTTAATGTAATTTAAATTTCTTTTTATGTTTAATTTCCTATACTTCCCTTGCTTCCTCTGAAAAGTTGGAAAAAATTAAATGTCATTATGTCAGGGAACCGACTAGATAAAAAGAGGAACACAATTTTTACAAAATCTATATCTGTGCAAACTTAAAATAACTTTAATTTAATAGGATACCAGTAATTTCACAGGGTACTACGACGTTAACGCTTTTCTATTTTTATCTGTTTTGCTTGTTCGACACCCCATTTGTCCCTTGTGCCCAGGCAATCCCCTCCCCCTTTTTTACAACTCTCTTTCTAATATATAATTTCCTGTACAAAGGTAAGAACTCTTAGAGCCACAAAAATGGTCACATACATCAACCATAGACGTAAATGAATCACTTAGGTTCTTCATGAAATACTTTGTAACGAGTGCACTCACGAAATGACGTGTCATTCATACCCCGGCACGGGGCCAAACGTCGTTTTGTGTACGGGAAACCGGTCATGACTCTTACGGTCCAGGTTTTCAAGTTCGGTACTGAGACGGTCGTTTATTGTCGTACTATTGCGAGGCGGAGATAAATACCTTGAAATGTTACACTGTTTTGTTTACCTTTGATATGAGTAGTATAATAAGCCGGGTTCACCAACAGAAAGTGGAGCTCGGTGGAGCTCGCCTTAATGGATTTCTCTCGTAAGGCATGAGCTCCATTTTCTTGCAGTGTTGCCAACTCCTTACCCGAAAAAAATCACCAAGGTTTTTGTTTTTGGGTATAACCTAACCTAAGGCAAAGAGTTGGCAACACTGCAAAGCAAGCCTCAAGCAGTGTTGCCAACTTGTTCTTGACCTATTTTTTATTTTACGATGTTTTATGCACTAAACTAACCTACAATGAGAGTAGAGTAATCAACCCGGTTCCACGCCCGAAAATGGGGCTCGGTGGGGCTCGCAGTGTTGCCAACTCCTTACTTGAAAAAATCACCAAGGTTTTTGTTTTTGGGTATAACCTAACCTCAAGCAAGGAGCTGGCAACACTGCTTGAGGCTTTTCTCGCAGTGTTGCCAACTCACCTCAAGAATATTTCACCATGTGATATTTTACAAGCGAAGCTAACCTACGAATGGGAGTTGGCAACACGGATTAGTGGAGGTGCACGGGTTCACCAGCATCAATTGCCAGTGTTGCCAACTCACCTCAAGAATATTTCACCATGTGATATTTGACAGGCGAAGCTAACCTACGAATGGGAGTTGGCAACACGGATTAGTGGAGGTGCACGGGTTGAGCGCTATCAATTGGCGATCAGTGTTGCCAACTCACCCCAAGAATATTTCACCATGTGATATTTTACAGACGAAGCTAACCTACGAATGGGAGTTGGCAACACTGGCAACATCAATTGCGGCTCAATATTGCCAACTCACCTTAAGAATATTTCACCATATGATATTTTACAGACGAAACTAACCTACGAATGGGAGTTGACAACACTGGCAACATCAATTGCGGTTTAATATTGCCAACTCACTCTAAGAATATTTTACCATGATATTTTACAGGCGAAGCTAACCTACGAATGGGCAACACTGACTAGTGGAGGTTGGTGGGTTCTGCAACATTAATTGCCAGTGTTGCCAACTCACCTTAAGAATATTCCACCATGTGATATTTTACAAGCGAAGCTAACCTACGAATGGGAGTTGGCAACACTGACTAGTGGAGGTGGCCGGGGTTCAAGAACATCAATTGCCAGTGTTGCCAACTCACCTCAAGAATATTTCACCATGTGATATTTGACAGGCGAAGCTAACCTACGAATGGGCAATACTGACTAGTGGAGGTGCACGGGTTCTGCAACATTAATTGCCAGTGTTGCCAACTCACCCCAAGAATATTTCACCATGTGATATTTTACAGACGAAGCTAACCTACGAATGGGAGTTGCCAACACTGACTAGTGTAATCAACCCGGTTCTGCGCCATCAATTGCGGTTTAGTGTTGCCAACTTACCCCAAGAATATTTTACCATGTGATATTTTATTTCCAAGTCCCGGGGACACCAATGTATATCGTGACCTTTGTAAACCTCTCTCGGGGGAACGATGTGCCACACGCGCGCGCGCTGGCGCCTTTATTATTTTCGTATTGCATACAATATTTATTGTGTTTTTTTTTCTATCTACAATGATATTTTTCTTATATATTTTTTTTTTATTTTTTTATAGGGTTCATTAAAGCACATATTTGAGGAGGACAACGCCACCTATATATAAATAAACCCCTCGAATTTACACTAATTAGAATTACCTTACAAAATTTTTCTCATAAGGCATTTTTGTTTTGTAAACACTCTACCACCAACAGATCACATATAAATAAACATACCCCGAAAAAATGCGCTCCATGAAAAGTTGCCCTGTGTGCAAAAGAACCATATCAAGCCAACATTTTGCAAGACATTGTCGCACCTGCGTGCCAGGCAAGCATTTGGCTGCCACCGAATTATGTTCTGGATGCAATAAACATATCACAATTGCGTATGCCAAGAAGCATAAGCTTACTTGTCTGAGCCAAAGTACATCTGGGGCTCAGCCTTCGACCAGCTCCACCAAGAGGAAAGCAGAAGCCGACTCGCCACCACCCGCCAAACGCATCAAAACTGTGGCAAAAGCAGACCAGTCTGCTTTCCAGCGTTCGTTAGAGGATTTTGTCCTCACCTCGGACGGCTCATGCGACGTGCGTAGTTTTTTGGAGAACGTGCAAGCGCAAATTATTTCCGTCCTTGGCGATGCGCTTGCAACGCACTCCACTAAATTTTACGCATCGCTACGTTGCTGGTACAAGAAGCCGTCTGATGAAATTTACAGCTTCTGTCACAACACCAAGGCGAAGACGCTGCATCTGGTGGATGTCGACAACCTCGAGGTCATCTACAACAAGTTTGTCGAGGAGCTGCTGGTTAAACAAGAAGAACATCAAGCCAAGGGCTCGGGGGGTTCGCTGTGTGGGGAGCCTCACGAACTGTGCGTCAAACTTTGCAAGTTTGTGCCTCTCTCCGCCTCCAGCTACGTCCGTTTACCATCTGCTATTAAGGATAAAAAGGCCGTCCTGAACATTCAGAACAGTGACGCCAAGTGCTTTCTCTGGTCGGTGCTTGCAGCATTGCACCCCGTTGAGCCAAAAAAACCAACCTCACCGAGTTAACCACTACCTACCCTACGAGCCAGAGCTGGAAGATGCAATGGCTGGGATCGACTACCCGGTGAAGGTCTCGGACATTCGCAAATTCGAGGCCCGTACACACAACCCTCGGTTGGCCATCAGCGTTTATGGCCTCACTGACGAAAATGTGGTGTACCCTATCCGGGTGAGCGACGTGGACGACGACGATGGTGTGCAGGAAATTCATCTTCTGCTCATCAAGGACGAGACCCACCACCATTACACCCTCATCCGTTCCCTCTCTCGACTTGTTTCGAGCCAACGGAGCAATGACAAAACCCACATAGAAGTTTGTCGCAGGTGCTTGTCAATATTCGACGGACGGGATCAACACAGTTACCAACATGTTCGAGGTCGCAACATTGCTGCTGAGAAGCTTGCTAACCACAAGCTCTCCTGCAATGCCAACAAGCCTAGGGTGCCAGTCTTGCCCGAACCTGGCACCATGATGCATTTCAAAATGCACGGTGCCATGGTGGAGCACCCCGCCATCATCATTGCGGATTTCGAGGCCTTCCTCAAACCCCTGTTTATTTGCGATCCCGATCCCGAAGTTTCTTCCACCACCCCTTACCAACTCCACGAGGCATCCAGTTTCGCCTACGTTGTGGTGCGACGAGACCAGCACATCGCCCCCGAGCCCTACGTGTACCGTGGTCCCGACGCAGCCAAACACTTCCTCGAGAGGATGGTTGTGGAAGCCAACGAGATAGGGAAGGTATTGTCGACCCCCAAGTCTATGCTCCCACTGTCCCCCGACGATCAACGCAGACACGACGAGGCCATCGCTTGCCCTGTCTGCGTTGAGAAGTACACTGCCAAAAACCATAAAGTCCGACACCACGATCACTTTAACGGTAGGTATGTTGGTCCTTGGTGCGACGACTGCAACCGCATGGGCCGGGACCCGCGCTTTATTCCGATCTTCTTCCACAATGGCTCGGGGTACGACTTTCACCACCTGATCAAGCATCTTGGATACGACAATGCAAGAATCAATGTCCTGGCACAAAACGAGGAGCGTTATATTAGCGTCAGCAAGTGGGTGCCGATCCCCAACTCAAAAAGCAGGAGCATCGAGCTTCGCTTCCTCGACTCCCTGAGGTTCCTCCCGGCCAGCCTCGATGCTCTTGCAGGGAAGCTGAGCAACAAACAAATGCTCATTACCTCTGCGAATTTTCCAAACTTGGACGCCAGTCTCTTCAGGCGTAAGGGGGTCTACCCCTACGAATACGTCACCGACTCTACCAAGTTTGCGGAGACGTCGCTTCCTCCTCGAGCAAACTTCTATAGCAAGCTGCGAGGCTCGGGCATCTCTGAGGATGACTATAACCATGCTCAGTCCATGTGGTGCGAGCTGGGTTGTCGAACTCTCGGAGACTACCACGACGCCTACCTCAGACTTGATGTGACGCTCCTCGCCGACGTGTTCCAGACGTTCCGGGCGACCGCAATGAACATCTACCAGCTGGACCCCGCCTACTTCTATAGCCTCCCCGGACTGGCGTGGTCAGCCATGTTTCTGGTGACGAAGATCGAGCTTGAGCTTCTTTCGGACGTAGACATGATGCTGTTTGTGGAACGTGCCAAGCGGGGTGGAATGGTCCAGGTGTCGCAACGGCACGCGCGCGCCAACAACCATCACATGGCTACTGGCTACGACTCCACCCAACCGTCAAGCTACATCATGTACACGGACGTAAATAACTTGTACGGGCACTCCATGATGCAGCGACTCCCCTTTAGAGGGTTCGAGTGGGCTGATCCTTCAGAATTCGACATCAAAAACTTCGACGATTCGGAACATGGGTTCTTCGCCGAGGTGGACCTTGAGTTTTCCGAGAAGCTGCAGGATTTGTTCTGCGATCTTCCCCCTGCACCCGAGTTCAAGTGTCCACCCGATTCCAACCAGAAGAAGCTCGTCATGGATTTCGAACCCAAGAAGAATTACGTCCTTCACTACCAGAATCTCCGGTGGTTGATGCGGCAAGGGGTCACCGTCCACGCAGTTCACCGCATCCTCAAGTTCGAGCATTCTCCATGGTTGAAGCCATACATCGAGCTCAACACCGAACATCGCACAGTCGCCACTTCTGATTTCGATCGCGATTTCTTCAAGTTAATGAACAATGCGGTGTTTGGGAAAACTATGGAGAATGTGCGAAATCATGTAGATGTGAGGCTAATATCAAACAAAGCAAAATGTCGCAGGCTCGTAGCAAACCCCTTATTCAAATCGAGGACTATTTATAATGAGCAGCTTGCTCTGGTGCATATGAGGATGAACAAGGTGATGCTCAACAAACCAATTTATGTTGGTGCCTCAGTATTAGACCTGAGCAAACTGCACATGTTTCAAATATATTATGAGATACTATGCCAGCACTATAACGACAATATCAACCTACTCTACACGGACACAGACAGCTTGGTGTACCACGTTCGCACGGACGATGCATACGGGGATATAGCCAAGGTACCAGCTTTTGTGAACCTCTTCGACACGTCAGGCTATCCCCAGCCGAACCAGTGTGGAATCCTGGCCCGCAACAAAAAGGCGCCTGGCAAACTCAAAGACGAGAAGGACGGAGACGTGATTCTCGAGTTTGCAGGTCTTCGTGCCAAGGCCTATACCATCAAAGCCGAGGGCAGCGTTACCAAGAAGGCCAAGGGTGTCGGCAGACAGATGGTTCGGGAGCATCTCACATTCGAGGACTTCGTAGATTGCCTCAAGACCGGGTCGTCGGTTCTAAGAGCAGAACAGCGCATCCAGAGCGTCGACCATGTGTTAACCACCAACAAAGTGAGGAAGATTGCCCTGGATCCCAACGACGACAAGAGGTGCGTTCTCCAATGTGGAATCCACACACTGCCGTGGGGGCACTATCGCTTAGCAGAAAGCAAAACCTGCAACATATGCTCTTCAACAGAAGATTCATAAAAAAAAAAAAACACTGACTGTGATTACAAAAAACTTCTTAAATAACCAGCATAATATGAATCTTTTTGGTTTCCGAAAACAAACCAACATGGAGACTGTACACCGCGCGACGACAGATCATGAATTTCTACCTTCCATGTTAACTAAACTCAACGGTCTACTGATTGTTCACCTTAACAGCATTTGGACGAAATTGGATGACGATGTGGGCAAGATGTTTTACGTCTTCAACAACAATTTACATTTTTACAAAATTCCGATCGATGGAAAACTTCAAATCACCGTGAATCCGGAAAACGTAGGTGAAATCAAAATATCTACCGGCAAGAATATTTTTCGAATCAAGCACGACAAGATGCTTTCTAACATTACGTACGATGTTTCCGCAGGAGATTACCTGTACGTCGAACTCCTCGGAAATTACGACAAACTCATTCCTCTCTTCGTAGAATTGCGAATCGTCTATCCTATTATAAATAACCGTTAACCAAAATGCCTAACGACATTTTCGGCAACACTAAGCGTGTAGACCACGCGGAAGAGATTCTCATGTTGGATGTCCGAATTAAAAAGTTGAGGAGCGATTTGATCGCTTTGCAGGAGACCTTAAACAAAAGTTTAGAGTCGGAGATCGCTACGCTCCAAACGCAATGTCTCGACCCTATTTTGAAAATCGATTCCGAACTGAAAACGCTCATAAAAAATTATGTGGACGTACCTTCTTACGACAACGTTCAAAATATACAGTTGAGCGTGGATAAGCTTCAAAATGATTTGGCCAAATTACAGCAATTTCAATCGAAAAATGAAGATTTGGAAAAATTGAAACTCGAAATCGAAGAACGAACTTCCGCAATAGAAAAGAATTTCTCTGAACTTCAAACCGTTGTGAAGGATATTGATGTAGAACGCTTGCATGTTGTTGTTTCCAAATTACAAGAAGAATTCGCCAACACGTTGGAAGAAATTAAATCCAAGTTGCAGACTTTGGAAGATACCATGACGAACCTACCATCGTCGGACGAACTGCAGGTCATCGGCAAAAGCGTCGCGAACATAAAAATTCAATTGGAAGCCTATCAAGATTTCGAACACATTCAAACCACCATCGCCACGCTTCAGGCGTCTCTGGAGTTGATCAACGAAGAAATTAAAAATATTCACGCTGAAGCAAGCGCGTTGACGAGCATTCAAGACACGTTAAGCACGGTCCAGCAGAAGATGGAATATTTGGAAAATTTGAACGTCGAATCGAACCTTGCTCATTTTCATCACGCGCTGGACAACATACAGGCCGACTTGGAATCGTTACGGACGAGCGTACCTTCGAGCGAAGATTTGGAAAAATTGAAAACGGCGGTGACAGCACTATCCGAATCGAGCGACATCAAAAGTTCGTTGAGCGATCTCGAGAGTAGGGTGGCTAATCTCCCCACCTCCAAAGAATTGCACGCTTTGAAAAGGAACATATCACGTATGCTGAAACGACTGGAAACGGAAACGGCGAACGTGGAACAGATTCGAGACGAACTTGCTTCGCTGGTGTCGACGTTGCCCACTTCGCAGAGCGTCGCCGACCTTCACACGCAGTTTACCGAGATGCGAAGCATCGTGAACGATCTTACCGAGAAAAATTCGAAATTGAATCAAGTCGAGAACCTTCAGAGTATTGTCGTCAACATCAGAGATCAAGTTGGAGTGCTGGAATCCACGCAGGAATCGACGCTGGCCTCTTTCGGTGGCAAGCTGCAAGAGCTCAACGAAAACTACAAGCAGTTGAACGTGGAAGTGAAAATCAAACCCTCGTTTTCTACAGTAACGAATACCATCGTCGAACATTTGTTGCCCTTACAAAATACACTGGGACAGCTTCACAGCAACCTTGTTAGCGTCGATACTAAATTCGCCAAACTGCATTCTCTGCAAGCCATCGAAATCAACAGCGTACCCAATCAACAGAGAATCTCCACGTTCGTCGAAGGTAACAAACTGTACATGTTGCATCCTTATCATCCGTACTACAAGTTTCTCCTCGATGGCACGATTCAGATAAACGAATTTTCGTACTGGTCTCACGGCAGAAAAGCTAGCGTTCCCACCATGACCTTGATATCGAATCGTGGTGTTCAGAAAGCAGGAAACATTCCTCTGGCACGTTGGAACGAAACGCACAACATATATGAAATACACGAAGACGAAGATCTCACCGTTTTCGACGTGAGTGCCGGCGATAAGCTGATTATTCAAAACACGAGCGAAGTGCCACCCTCTTTGAATCCCATCACGCTGGTGCTTCTCTTCAAACGTAATCTCTAAAAATGTCTAGGCAAGCCATCGTCGAAGAATTGCATAAACCTGCACGCCGCAACTACGAACGTTTGGCGGTGGTGACCAAGGGAATCGACGACCTCTGGCAAAGTGACCTCGTGGAGATGAGCAGCGGCAATTTGAAAAACATACATAAATTAAACAAGAGCAACAAGTATCTCCTCACCGTCATAGACACGTTTTCGAAATTCGCATGGGCTCTACCTTTGAAGGCCAAAACGGGAACGTGCGTCACGGAAGCATTCAAAACAATTTTTCGCGAAAGCGGCAGACGGCCACGGTTTTTGCAAACAGACAACGGTAAAGAATTTTACAACACCGTATTCCAAAAGTTTATTCAAAAACATGGCATTCGACATTATTCGACCTTCAGCCACATCAAAGCCAGCATCGTGGAAAGATTTAATCGAACCTTGAAAACACACATGTGGAAACGATTCACGCTTCGGGGAAATTACAAATGGGTCGACATACTGCCGGAACTCGTCGACACCTATAATGATACAGTACACAGAACCATAGGCATGAAGCCAGCTGACGTTACGAAATCTGACGAGCAGCGTTTAATTTCTACAGTTTACTGTCCAAAGTACACTCCCGCGACTACCAAGAAGTCAAAATTCAAAATTGGAGACCAGGTGAGGATCAGCAAATTCAAACGCACCTTCGAGAAGGGTTTCACAAAAAATTGGAGTACGGAACTTTTTACGGTGGTTCGAGTTTTATCCGGAAACCGACACACGTATATAATAAAAGATAGTAGCGGCGAGATTTTGAAAGGAAGATTTTACGAAGAGGAACTCTCTAAAACAAAACATCCCAACACGTACCTTATCGAGAAAGTATTGCGTAGAAAAGGTGACAAACTATTGGTGAAATGGCTGGGGCTTCCGGAAAAGAGTTGGATCGACGCGAACGATGTGATCTTGTGAGTACGTGGAACGTGGTGAAGCGTCTACCGGATTCGGAAAGTCAAACGAAGAAAAGAAACGGCGAGTTGCTTCCCGACAGCATCCGCTGTCTAATCGTAGGCCCTTCAGGGTGTGGGAAAACAACACTGCTCGTGGACAATTTTCTCCTCGCACCAAATTGGTTAGATTGGAAGAACAGGCACCTCTACGTATTTTCGAAAAGTCTCGAACAAGCGAAATACCAGCAACTGATGAAACTGTACGATGGTCTGGACATTGCAACTTTCGCATCGGAAATAAAACCACTCGACGATTGTCGTGAAAATTCAGTTGTTGTGTTCGACGATGTCATCCTGGAAAATCAAAATGAAATTCGCAACTTTTTCACGCAAGGTCGTCACAAAGGAATGGATTGCTTCTTCCTAGCTCAAACGTTTTCCAAAATTCCAAAACAGTTAGTACGCGACAACGCTAATTTCATATGTTTGTTTCGTCAAGATCACACCAACCTCAAGCACGCGTACGATGACTACGTAGGCGGAGACATGAACTACAATCAATTTTCGGAACGCTGCTGCTCCCACTGTTGGAACAGTGACGATTTCGGATTCGCGACGATCGACATGACGAGGAAACCCAACGACGGAAAATACAGAAACAAAATCAACGACTTTCTAAACGTTGCAACGTTGTGAGAAACGACGTGTATAAATAACGTTATGGCAAAACGAAAAATCGAAGACGAAAATCTCAAGTTGCGAAACTACCTCGCGAAACGCTTCAAAGGTTGGAAATCCGAGAATCGCGGATTCTACGAAGAGAAGAAACGTCAAGATCAACCTGTGATCGATGCCATCAGCGATCTAGGTAAAGAAATTAAAGGCGTCACGGAACAAAATAAAAATTTGATCAACGAACTCGTACCACTTGCAGCTAAAAGTTACACCGTACCCACGCCCATTTCGAGCATTCCTTCAACGCCGTTCGAACTGAAGGACGTACCGCCACAACGTCGAGCCATAAGCAGCACGTCGTCGTCTTTGGATAAGATCGAGTTGGGACCTTTGGCACGAGACTACCTGAGCACGGGCAAGTTCGACAAGGATGAAGTGTTCGGATTGTATCCAAGCATGGAGAGCAACGAAGGCGGCGGTGTGGTTTGGAAGATTGGGAAATCGAAGGTGAGCTTCGAAGGGAACGACATTAAAGTCAACTTAGGCGATAAGAATAGCTGGAACAGGTATCCGGGTACGGTGGGACTGTGGGAACTCGTTGCCAAAAAGCAGCCGAAGGATTACACCGAAGAAGATTACCAGAGTTACAAGGAAATTTTGATCATGACGGACGCCTTATACCAAAACAACGACGCTACGCAGAATAGGGTCAAATCGAGCAGCGGCGAGAAGTACAGAAATCTCATCAAGCCGATATGGAACCAGGTGAAAACAGGCAGCGGCGTCAAACTCTACAACACCCTGCCCAAAGAGTTTGTGTGGGTGGACGACGTGCGCAAGCTCATAGACAGGTTGTTGGTTATTGCAGGAGAGGAGAATGCAGGCAATCGTAATTTCTACAACGAGAAGGTTGGCATCGTGGACATGATCAGCACAAAACTTTCCAACTTCATCGTAAACGACGACAAGGGCATAGGGTACCTTATTAAAATCATCAACACGCTGCCTCCGAGATTCTGGAACGTGGCCGAAGGAAAGGGTCTCGTGAACGACATCATCAACAAGTTACCTTTCGAGATGCATTTACCTGGCTACCAGTACTGCGGACCAGGTACCAAACTCGAGAAAAGATTGGAGAGAGGAGACAAGGGTGTGAATCTGTTGGACGCCGCATGCAAAGATCACGACATCGCTTACAACACCACTCGCTCCGATCTGGATGCACGTCACGAAGCAGACAGAAAGTTAGAGCACGCAGCTTTCGAAAGATTCGTTAGCAGAGACGCTTCGCTGGGAGAAAGAGTTGCAGCACTGGGCACCACCATCGCCATGAACACGAAACAAAAACTTGGATGGGGTGTGTAGAAATAAAAGAATTTCTCGAACCGTGAAAAGAATTTCTTCGGTATATAAATAACACTACGTAAAAAAAAAAAACTCCAATTGTGTTTGCCATTTATAAAATGAGTAAACAATCACTAGACGCCCAAGCATTAAAACAAATGCTAAATTCATCAGTCGAATATGTAAAAATTCAGGAATTAGAAGTGGACAAACCTTACACGATAACTTCCGGTTCAATTGTTTCTACCCAGTATGGCCCCAAGGCGCGTCTGTTGCTCAACGCACAATACAGTCTATTTTTACCAGATCGATACGCTAACATGTTATCCGACGAGAAGCTAGCTATTTTAATCGAGAACAAAACTCAAATCGTGTACAAGGGTGCAAAGGAACTTCTTGGTAAGAAAACAAAGCACGTAATAGAATTTGTGTAACGGCTCTGCGCGAAGTATATCCTTGAAAAAAAAATTACACGGAACAAAAAAAATCTCAGAACATTTATATATAAATAACATACCGAAAAAAAATTACACAAAACAAAAAAAATCTCAGAACATATATATAAATAACATACCGCGAAAATAACATATAGAGCATCATCATGAAGCCCAAGGGTGTCGTGTACCAGATACCATACTCCAATCTGAAAAATCTAGGTGCCCTCGATGGGTTACTCACCAAGAAACAACGCGAGAAGAAACGTTCTTGCTTGACGAAAGGACACGGAATGAAATTACTTCTCAGCACACCTCAATTGAGACGCTTGCAGCGTTCGCGAAAACAGCAAAAGATCGGAGGTTTCATATTCAGCATCCCAGCCATCCTGGCAGCATTAGGGGCCGTTGGAAGTTTGGCCGGCGGTAGCGCCGCCATCGCAAAAACCGTCATCGACTCGAAGAAGAACAAGGCTGAATTGGAAGAACAGAAACGTCACAACCTGGCCATGGAGAAGAAGGGGAAAGGTATAACCAAAAAACAAAAAAGCAACCTCGATGCTTTGAAGAAATATAAAAAAAAGAAGAAGCCCTGTCCAACTTCGATATTGAATCTCTGATCGAACTGTTGGGAATAAAAAACTTCAGGGGTGTTTTCATGTCCGATTCTCTACCCTCTGCTGTGAAGAAAAGGGAGTATGGCGTGGTCAACCTGGACAGTTACAAAAATCCTGGTACACATTGGATATGCTACCTCAAAATTGACGATAACAATGCATTTGTTTTCGATTCGTTCGGTGGCACACCACCTGCCAGGTTGGTGAAGTATCTCAGTGTTGCCAACCTCTACTACAATAACGAACGCATCCAGGGTTTCACCGATGTTAACTGCGGCCACCTATGCCTTTCCGTTCTCGCATACATGTCTAAAATAAATAACCCCTCGGTGAAACATTTTCAGAAAGCATTGTGGAACCTAAAACACGATGGGCGTGTTCCATCTCACGAGCGAATCTTCAATCTTGAAACTCACGCTGCACGACGACATCGTCTATCCTAAATCCGTAGCTCTGCGTGCATTCTACAGCATGTACCTCATACCTAACGTCACGCAGCACAACAACAAAATTAGCGTCGGAAGCGAACACATTGTCGTCACGCCAGGCCAATACAATCTTTCCACTTTGCAAGCTCAATTACCCAAAGGCACGTACCTTTCTCAAAATTCGGTCACGCACAGAGTGGAAATCCTATCGGCGACGGAAACCATAAACCTGGGTACCATGGGAGAACTTTTAGGTTTCGAGAACAACACCAAACTCGAAGCTGGCATCAAACATACGGCAACCAACATTCCTAAATTTCTAGCCATAGAAACTCTAAACGTTCACTGCAACGTGGCGGAAGGCATGATCACGAAATCTTCGGACGGATTGTTAGGAAGTCACAAGCAGACGGGAATCATAGCCACGTTCAAACCCAGTTCCGAATTCATGGAACCGATCATCTACACGCCCTCTTCGCCGATCTATTTTCCAGTATGCCGCAACCGCATAGACGACATAGAGTTGGTGGTGACGAACGAGAAAGGAGACGTGGTGGATTTCGCAGGTGCAACAACCACTGCCATCGTGGAGATCAACGTATAATAAATAACACGCATAGTAAAAATGGAGCAAATCGAAAGTTACGAATTGCAATCTTTCCCTCCCAACCGTCGCACGTTCGCCAATCTCAACGAAGCAAACAGGGAGATCGAATACGACGTGAACGTAGGGGATGGGTTCGTTCATCCTCACAGAGCGGACCTCTACCTTCAATTCGACGTGGTGAAGAAGGAAAGCGGAGACGCGTTTCCCGCAACAGCAAATTTGATACTCGTGGACAACTTCGTGCCTCATCTGTTCTCGCAGGTGGAGGTGAGGAAACACAACACCGTCATAGACAGAATAGATTATCCAGGCATCACGTCGACGGCAGTGGGAACATTGAAATTATCCAAAACTGACGCAGCATACTACCAGGCGGGAGGATTCGAAGCGGGGACGAAAATATCGACGAGAAGTCACACGGTGCTCTTTCCCATGCGTCTGCTGCCGGGATTCTTCTCGGACTACAAAGAGATCATGTGGAAGGGGGGATTGCGCGTCACGTTTCGAAGAGCGGCCAACGACAACAACGCACTGATGCGATACACCAACTTGAACGCTGACGGCACGCCGATAGCCAACACATTACCCGAAGCGGCCAAGTGCGTCATACGGAGCATGGAATTGAGAATGCCGATCGTGGAATACGAGACGAACTACGCCCTCAAGTACAAAGCAGAGATCTTGAAGAATCCACAGGTGCCGATTCACTTTCACGGTTACCAGTGCGTGCAGAAGATGGCATCGGGAAGTCACATGGAATTCGACGTGACGACGCAGTTCAACAACATACAGTTCGACATGCCAGATTTCGTCGTAGTGCTCTTTCAAACCGGGCGCGATAACAACCAGGAAAAAGATTCCAGCAAGTTCGACGACTGCAAGATCAAAAACATTTATCTGAAGAATGGACGCAACGAAGTGTTCCCGCGCGAGAATTACAACCTCGACATGACCAAAGACGATTACCTAAAACTTTACGAAGCTTACACGGCTTACAAGCGCGTGACCGAGGGAAGCATGGACATGTACTACACGCCCAGCGAATTCAAAACCCGCAGACCCATGTTCGTCATCAACACATCTAAGAGGAAGCAGGTGGTGGTCAACGATCGAACCAACATCAAGATCGTCTGCGAGTTCAACAGTCCGTTGCCCGAGGATACCGCATGCAGTGTCATCCTGGTCGCCGAGAAGTCCTTCGTCCACGACGTGAAGAACGAGAGGGTCACAGAGCAGTTTTAACAAGTTTTTAACCTCTTTTCTCGCACAATAAGAAATTTCTGTACTAGCACAATCAGTTTCAATAGCACAATACGAAAATTTCACTAGTTCAAAATCAGTTACAATATTAATTTCATCAGTTATGAATTACAATATCATCAGTTTTTGCACTATAGCACAAGACAATCAGAATTTTTGCACAAAAATTTTGTTGTTGTTGTTTTTACATGAGAAAATTAACAATAAAATTCTTTTTTTATCGTTTCAGATGCTGTCGAAACATCAAAAACACATACACACACACTAGAAAAAAAACATGCAACTTTATTTGTAACACACACATACATTCTCCATCTTCATCAAAAAATATTATAATAAACATAATTATTATTATCTATATCTCACAAAACTCTATATCCAAAAATATTACAACATCAAAATAACACTAGAGTCGTTAGTACACGTTGCATGCATTACGGAGGTCCTCTGTAGGGTTTCATGGAAGTTTGGGGGGAAAAAAACACGTGAAACCCTACAGAGGTGTGGTTATTTAGAGCCGCAGCCGTTAGAACCTTTTTGGGTTGGGCACCACGCACCCTGGCGGGGTTAGGGGCCAGGAATCCTAAAAAACAACAATTATTTATTTGTTTGTTTGCGTCACAATACAGGTGCGCGCGCACGTGTGTGTGGCACATCGTTCCCGCGAGAGAGGTTTACAAAAGCCGTGTCCGGATTGGCAAGCGCTCCATCCCGTTCTCTCCCCGTTGCTCTCGCGTGCCGTCGAAGTCACGTCCAAGTCGTTTGAATCTGCATGTCCCCTTGTAGTACGCCTGTCACTTTTCCCGCCAGGTGACAGTCCGAACTTCACCCACTGCGTGGGGCGCAAACAAACAAATAATTTCCACCTAACTACTCATATTAAAAATATAACACGCTATTTTATCATTTACGTTTTCTGCATTCATTATCGATAAAATATTAAAATATAACTGAGTTTTACATCCTCTAATCAGTAAATGTTGCCTGTACAAAATAAAAATTAGAATATGGCTGCCAAGCGCTGCATCACAGCAAGTTCAAGCATGCATCTGTCGCACCTCTCTGCTCTTCCCTCCGACTCCACGTCTACCGCAAATTCGGACAACAAAAATTAGCTGAGTCCCCGGATGTAACAGTGCAGGTGACATCTGCTGCTGATTCGGACGCAACCCCGGCCACCTCCACTAGTCAGTGTTGCCAACTCCCATTCGTAGGTTAGCTTCGCTTGTAAAATATCACATGGTGGAATATTCTTAAGGTGAGTTGGCAACACTGGCAATTAATGTTGCAGAACCCACCAACCTCCACTAGTCAGTGTTGCCCATTCGTAGGTTAGCTTCGCCTGTAAAATATCATGGTAAAATATTCTTAGAGTGAGTTGGCAATATTAAACCGCAATTGATGTTGCCAGTGTTGTCAACTCCCATTCGTAGGTTAGTTTCGTCTGTAAAATATCATATGGTGAAATATTCTTAAGGTGAGTTGGCAATATTGAGCCGCAATTGATGTTGCCAGTGTTGCCAACTCCCATTCGTAGGTTAGCTTCGTCTGTAAAATATCACATGGTGAAATATTCTTGGGGTGAGTTGGCAACACTGATCGCCAATTGATAGCGCTCAACCCGTGCACCTCCACTAATCCGTGTTGCCAACTCCCATTCGTAGGTTAGCTTCGCCTGTCAAATATCACATGGTGAAATATTCTTGAGGTGAGTTGGCAACACTGGCAATTGATGCTGGTGAACCCGTGCACCTCCACTAATCCGTGTTGCCAACTCCCATTCGTAGGTTAGCTTCGCTTGTAAAATATCACATGGTGAAATATTCTTGAGGTGAGTTGGCAACACTGCGAGAAAAGCCTCAAGCAGTGTTGCCAGCTCCTTGCTTGAGGTTAGGTTATACCCAAAAACAAAAACCTTGGTGATTTTTTCAAGTAAGGAGTTGGCAACACTGCGAGCCCCACCGAGCCCCATTTTCGGGCGTGGAACCGGGTTGATTACTCTACTCTCATTGTAGGTTAGTTTAGTGCATAAAACGTCGTAAAATAAAAAATAGGTCAAGAACAAGTTGGCAACACTGCTTGAGGCTTGCTTTGCAGTGTTGCCAACTCTTTGCCTTAGGTTAGGTTATACCCAAAAACAAAAACCTTGGTGATTTTTTTCGGGTAAGGAGTTGGCAACACTGCAAGAAAATGGAGCTCATGCCTTACGAGAGAAATCCATTAAGGCGAGCTCCACCGAGCTCCACTTTCTGTTGGTGAACCCGGCTTATTATACTACTGATATGTAGATTCGAACAATCATAACACACTAATAGCATAATATCCGATACCTGAAAAACGTCAAATAACAACACTGACGAACGGCAAAAAGTGAATATATATTGTAACAACAAAAAAATATTGCCATCAACAACTGTTTACAAAGCCTCCTCAAACGCTCACTCATTCACTCTTTCTCTCTTTCACACCTCTGAGGTATTTTTACATGTGAAGTATAGATACAAATCATGGATCTCATTAACATATCATTCCTTTTTAGTTTTAAACCTTAATGTGAATTTAGGGCACTTGTCTGCCAGCTCCTGTGCTCTTTTAAATTAACTTAAGTGCCAGCCCTTTGAAAGCGGTTAATTAAGACAATTGAGTCGGCGTGGTTAAATCTTTCGTTCGAATGAACGTATGCATCCAGTCGTAATCACGACATTTAACAAGTTTCTCGGACGGGGGTAATACACATAAGCCTCTCTCGTCCAATGAGAACAACTACACCATTACATAGTGATGCAACACTTAATCGGCTCCATTGATTGATTGATTGATTTGGTGTTTTAAGTCCACTTTATGCACAGTAAGGCTAACCGGGACTGGACCTACAGTTTTAAAGTGGGATCCGAACCACTATGTGCCTCCACCGGGTATCGAACCCGGGACCCCTTGATTACAAGGCAACGACGATACCACTGCGCCATCGAGGAGGCCCACTTAATCGGCTCCAGCTGCCGGAATACACAATCAATCGTCGGCGCGAGCAAAAATTACATTAATAACCACTATGCAACAAATAATACTACTTCACGCGCACGACCTTGCAATAAAAAAAACTACGCTTTCCACAATTAAAAAGGACTCATCAGTCAAGTATTGACAAATTAAATGGCGCGACGGGGCGGTCGGTTGCACAAAAAATGGAGCACACTTTGACAATTTACACTAAATATTAAAGAAATGAAATGGAGCTTCTAACCCTGAATGCAGACAATTAAATTAGAACATCTGAACAAGAAATGGCCCTTTTTTATAACAATACCAAAAATTATCAGACCCGGAAGTTAGGTTTGGGGTTCCTGAGTCACTTTGCAAATAAGTGAGACTTCGGCGTTAACAGTACGGTGTTGATACTAACGATGCACGTTTACATGGACATAGACCCTCTGAAGAATACTGTACCGGACTCTGCTACACTACGTTTCACATGTCACTAGATACCGTGACAACTTATCGTTTTATATCGAATGCTCGGTCAGTAAATTTTATATTGGTACTTTATGAATAGCCGTTGGAAGAAATTATACCTACCTACATATAGTGTCACTGCTTTTCTACTCACCACTTTTGGTTTATTTCTGTCTCGTTTCATTTCTCTATCTTCTTCAGCCAATTTTGCAGTAAAGTTTCAGACATTGTTACACTAAGCAGAACGACAACACACGAACTGAGATGCTACACTGAGACTGACCTAAGGCCTAAGGCATTTGACTGTTCTCTTCTATACCACTCCAAATTCATCCATCTCGCCCAAGTTACAAAAAATAGTGTTGCTAACCATAGTAACACAATTCACTGCAAGGAGTCAAGCCTGCATTTTTAAATTTCTTCACTTATTTTTATAGTACATTTTTCACATGAAAGAATCGAAAGAAATATTTATTTAGGTATTCAAATTCTGAACTGTCAACATTGTGTGTGGTATTTGCTCCTTGGAAGGAAGGTGACAGGTCAGTTTGACATTTTCCAGATGGCAGTGTTCCTTCTCTAGAGCCAAGGTGCGCCCTAGAGCTGACCGAAGCCTTGTCAAGGGAGCTGGTGTTTCCAGGAAATGACCATGCTGAACATACCACCCTCCTTCTTTGACACTTTGGTTGTAGTTGATCGAAAGGTCCATTGGAATATGCTTCTTGTAGAGCTACAAACCGATCCTTTATGTTGAAGTATTGTCATTCTGTTGTTGATATAAAAATCTATATTTACACCCCCCTACAGGAGGGTTCCACTTTTCTGCTTGGGGGGGTGTTCGTCAAAATTTGGATGGGTGTTGGGGGTGTTAGCAGTGTGCGGATAAATCACTGCGTACACCACATTTGAGTATCTAATGGAGAATTGTGACTACAGAAGTCTAGTTCTGAGTTGCACCCCAGTCTACTGTAGGTTGAAACTAGGAAACTATAGGAAGTGTATTAAAGAGTTGAAACTTCCTAACTGGCATAAGGATATGGTTATAGCATAGTCTTTGATCTTTCTCATCAATTCACCATTCATCCTCATCGCAGCGATTAACCTGTGTATGTAGAACATCCGCATAGAATAACCGAATATTGCTTTTTTTTTTTTCTTACTTCACTTTTTGTGCCACTTTTGACTAATTTGCGAAGATGGGGATGAGTGTTGATATGATGAATGGACAGTCACAAACATCCATGCCCAGACTAGGGATGGCCAGATCCGGATTATGGCGGATCCGAAATCCGGATCCGGTTAGTTCCTAAAATTTTTCGGATCCGGATCCGCGGATCCGGAATTTTCAGATCCGGATCTAGAACTTTCGGATCCGGATCCAGAAATTTCGGATCCGGATCCGGTACTTTCGGATTCGGTACTTTCGGATCCGGATCCGGTAATTTTAGGTCTAAGTCTCCCCCTCCGATTTCCATGAAACTTTGCAGGTGTATAGAGCTTCCCCCTCAAATGTCAAGATGAGGAGAAATTGAATTGGGGATCTGACCCCGAAACCACGTAAATATGGCATAGGAAGAAACAGGGTGCATAGGGCCTCTCTATACACCTGTCAAATTTCATGGGAATCGGAGGGGGACACAGGGGTCAGATGCTTACTTCAATTTGTCCTCATATTGACATTTGAGGCGGGTTTTGCCCCCTAAAACAGTTTTTTAGCCGAAACAAAAAAAAAAAAACACGTATTTCTTCCTTTGGGCCCCTCTATACACCTGCCACGTTTCATGGAAATCGGAGGGGAACACAGGGGTCAGATCCCCATTTCAATTTTTCCTCATCTTGACATTTGAGGGGAGGTTGCCCCCTAGAACAGAATTTTAGCCGAAACAAAAAACACGTATTTCTTCATTTGGGCCCGTTTATACACACACCTGCCAAGTTTCAAGTTTCATGGAAATCGGAGGGGGACACAGGGGTCAGATCCTCACTTCAATTTGTCCTCATCAAGACAATTGAGTGGGTTTTGCCCTGTCAAACAGTTTTTAGCTGAAACAAAAAAAACAAAAAAAACTCGTATTTCTTCCTTTGGGCCCCTCTATACATCTGCCACGTTTCATGGAAATCGGAGGGGAACACAGGGGTCAAATGCCCACTTCAATTTGTCCTCATCTTGACATTTGAAGGGGGTTGCCCCCTAGAACAGATTTTTAGCCGAAACAAAAAAACACGTATTTCTTAATTTGGGCCCGTTTACACACACACCTGCCAAGTATCATGGAAATCGGAGGGGGACACAGGGGTCAGATCCCCACTTCAATTTGTGCTCATCAAGACAATTGAGTGGGTTTTGCCCTGTAAAACCGTTTTTTAGCTGAAACAAAAAAACAAGTATTTCTTCCTTTGGGCCCCACTATACACCTGCCAAATTT